>NC_142680.1:12515728-12528228 GCF_964200805.1 Pocillopora damicornis | reverse complement strand
CAAACATCACAACGCTTGACAGTTTCATCGCAGTCTTCTAACACTCTAGCCCAATAATACCGAGATGTAACCTGGAAGAACAACAGGAGCACAACAGTTAATAACTGACAAAGTAAATTGTCTCCACAATTTAAAAGTTCAAGACAAGTAGCATTGAATTTTGTACAAACCTTTTCTCTCGTCTGGTCACGGCCGAAGTGCCCAGCAAGTTTGTCAGAGTGACAAGCTCTCAGTATCTTCTGCTGCTCGTCTTGGCAATGAACCCATCTTTTAGGCTCACCTTTTTTCTGGCCAATGAAATAAAGCGCACCATCTTCAAGAACATATTTTAGCGCTTTCTTGCGCAAGTTTCTCTTTTGGTCTTTCGAAAAATCGATCGGATATTCGTTATCGCGGAGATAGTTAAAGACTTCGTTGTACGTTTTCGTTTCGGCCATCGTTCATGGAATGAATCATAAAAGTAATGATAACACTTGTGGAATTGAGTGCCCTTTTATACATAGCGAAGACAATAAAAGTAAAATAAAACCTTTGCAGTAGGCGGAGAAACTAAACTTTATTGTGCTGCACACAGTAACAATAACATAAATGAATAATTGCTGTAACACGTTCCACGCTTATTAACATTTCTATATATCAAGACAATGTAATTATCGTCTAAAAGCGACCTATTGTCTAGTACATGTTTATCACTTCATACCGATAATTTGTTAACATTCGACTAGACAAAAAACAATATCAATAAATAAGTTTAACTAAATGAGTTAAACCGTTTTTATATTTGCTCTATCAGTTAGTAAGTTGTGAAACATTTTATAACCGCACTGAAAATAACTTTTTTATGGTCGGTGCTTAACAGACCAAGCGCAACACTAACTATAACTTTTACGCGTTAAAGAGTATTATGAGAACGTTTGATTCAAAGTTACACACTTGCGGTACATAAAGACACGCTTTTCAAGGCTTCTGGTGAAAAGCGCTAGATTTCAAAAAGAAAAGAATCTAGACGAGAAAAAGAATAAAAAGAAAAGGTAAGAAAACAATGTAATTAGAATATAGCGGTGACTTATTGTCTATCATCTACTTTTTGTTAATTCACCCTACCAAACACTCTGTTTTTAACTTGACAAGAGCGCTAAAAAGACTTGAAGTTTAACTTAATTACTTTCATTCAAGAGGTAAGTAGCAAGTAGCACAAACGCAACGCGATGTTTATTTAACGGTGCGCCTAAAATAATATCATAACAGAATAACTTAATAAAGAAGTAAATTGTTCAACCGTATAAAATTAAAGTATGCGGAGCAACGCATATCAGTTGAGGAAAACGAACAGCGAATTCCTGATTCTTTCGAACCTTCGTGAAAATAAAGCTTAATTCGAGAAATTGCGTTGACTAAAGGCTTTTTGTTGAAGTTGTCGGAAGTTTAGAAGTCGAGATTCGAGCAATCGGTATTTCACAAAACCAAAAAAAAAAAACAATCATAATTGAAGCTTTCACGCATTCAACGGTTGTTATTATTTTATATTTCACACTTTTTCAAGAGAACTGGCAAGCAAACAAATGATTTCAAAATTTACGTTTCATTTTCATTCCAGAGGTAAACAACAGACTTACAGCTGCAGGTTAATTAAACGAAAATCTTAAATTGAGACGCAATGCTGAGAAAAAGATCACGTCTACGAGAATGTTTTAAAATAAAAACCTACTTTCTGAAAAAAAAACTTTCTTTGAAAGCCTACTTTCTAAATTTTTATTATTTCTATTAGGAAGTTATGTATGGTAATGTTTTTACTCAGTTTTGTTAAAGGGGTCCAAATCCGCGGAGGCGAGTCCATATCCGCTGGCGGATATGGACCCCGGGGGTCCAAATCCGCTAGCGGATTTGGACCGGGGGGTCCAATTCTAGGGGGGTCCAAATCCGCTGGGACACCGGTTTGCTTCGCTCAGATCAAAGCTGTTGTAAATCTTGACTGCAGCGGGCCCTATCGAGTAGAGAAATAATGCCACTCTGTACTCTTCTCTTTGCCTTTCTAGCTGTGCTACGATCGAGTAGTTCTCCCATTGCTGCTTCAAGACTTTCCAGTTTACAGCCTTGTTTCTTGCAGACAGGATTGGGCCTGTAGGTGACCCTATTCCTTGCATCATCGGCGAGAGAATCTTGTCTTTGAGTTTCGCTCGAAGACGGTGGTGGATCTGGCATTTTCTTTTCTTGTCTGAACGGTTTGGAGGTTCGTTGCTACACTCAAAATCACACGATGTGAAGGTTTGACGAGCGCTCACGCTGCCACCACATTTCGTTCCATACTCTTTCATCCACTCAAATCGAATAGCGTGTACACAAGATCACGTGATTCATAACGCATAAATTAGCATACTTAGACTAGCAGGCATTAGCCACGTAACAGTTCTGAGGACATCTTTGAGACTTTAAACAAATTCAAATTACGCGACTAGGCTAGGAAGTGATTAGGAGAGCTTCCATCAAGTTCTTTATTTCAGATAGTTATATTTCCCAAGAGTGAGGTGGAATGGAACAATGGGAGGAACAAAAGTAGGAACAGGCAAAGACTGAGTAAATAAATGAATGGTTTGAATTGAATTGAATTTGTACAGAAACCTTGTACAAGGTACACTGATTACATGTAATAAGAGTAGACTTAGAAAATGAACTGACAAAATTGAAGAAATTAACTACTGAAGGTAACGAACTTTTAGGCAGGGAAAACATACATCTTTTGTGGCACTGGGTGAAACTGTTAAAGTGTTCGAAGGCATCCTAAACAGAAATTATGAAGTGACTGATGCAAGCCAAAAGACTATAAAAAGAACATCTGTCTTGCAGCAGCAAATTTTTAAAATTAGAAAACCAACTGGTATGCAGAGGAGCCATAGACACCCTAGGATTACTTAGTAAAAACTCCTTCATGCTGAAAAGCTAAGGTAAATTACCTCTGAAGGGGTGATACGGAAATATTTACCCTCACTAATTAACCAAATCATTGTGAAGTTTCCCACTAAGGTAAAATAAAATACTTGTACTCTATATGACATACAGAAAGAACCAAAGAGAAGACAGTAGTTATGTACTAGTGATACCTCTCTGGTGCCATGTACCATAGCTAATTAATCAGCACTTAATCTTTACCCATAAGTTTAATAAACAAATCCTTGGAATGGAGTAAACCTATGTAGACTTGTGAAGTTTTTAAAATCATGCGATTAATTGGTTAGCAGCAATTCATCTATGTTCATTGGTTATATTAATAATCCCCTCACTGTTGTTGGTGATGACCAATGTCTCCTATTGTTTCTCGTTAGATCACATATAATTGTCCTATAAATTAACATGAGTAGATAGCCTAGCAAAGTAGGGATGAATAGATCAACAACACGGAGGTATCTCCAAAATCTCTCTCTATAAGGCTACTGGTTCATCCTGGTGCTGTCATCTATTTGTTTGTTTTTTCGGCTGTTTTGTTGACTTCTTATCTTGGAAAAAAAACCTATATCTGGCAAACTCAGTGTAGAAAGAGTTCAGAGGTGTTTTGTCAAGCAGTCTTCTCTTAAGCCTCTCTTGTGACTTCCAAGATTAGCGCAATGGCCAAATACTGCCAGGCTTGCTTTATCACTTCTTTTGCAATAAACAGATTTTCTGGATATTGACTCTCAGTGATCTGCAGTAAAACAAAGTAAGTGTTGAACAAATTATTTAATTGTAAAATGACTTAAGTAGTTACTCTTCTCTATAATGTGAGACCAAGTTACACCCAAATCAGTTCAATGGCAATACTTGAACAATTTGAAATCATATAAAAGACAATATGGATTGACATGTACACATACCTCATAAGAATAGAAATAATAATAATAATAATAATAATAATAGTAATGATTTATTGTAGAGTATCCAACAAAGTTAGGTTCTTCATCTACAATATCTACACTATAAATCAAATCTAAAAAGGAAAATACATAGAAAATTAAAAAATAAAATAACGATTGTGTTTGCTGCTTAAAGTTCCTTACATAAAAGATGTCTCTTCAGACTGACAGAAAGAATTGTACTCAGTTATGTTTCTAATAATGGAAAAATCTTTATTCAATACTCATAAAAAAGACCTATGTACAGTGCTTCACTTAAAAAGAATTAAATTTGTACCTTAACATCTGTTAGAAAGAAAAGAAAAAGTCATAATGTCTCAATATCTCTTGAACTATAATCCACGAAAATGTTTCTCTACTAATTATTATTACTATTACTATTAGCAATCACTACCAATATTTAACATCTTTTCACTAATTCCTCTTTAAAATCTGCCACGGTTTCAACATGAACCAACAACGATAAAAACATTAAATAGTAGTAATAAATAAAATGCAATATTCAATATCTTTTCTCTAAATAAAAATCTAGCGTCCTAAAAAGTCCTGCTAAAAATAATAATAATAATAATAATAATAATGAAATAAAAAGATATATATGAAGTAAGGAACACATCAATAGTCCGATTTAACGGCTCCCTCAACAACTTCGACATCGATATCAACATTCTTAATGTCACATGGCACTCTTCTTGTCCTAGAGCCTCGAAGACAAACCAATGCAGATCTCAAGAGTGCAAATGAGGTTCTGGTTCTGATCCATGAGATGGTTTTGGCATACTGCTCCCCTTTTTTGATGGCAATCAGCTGTGCTAAACGGCTATGATACTTCAAGCACTCCTTTCCCATTCCGCCAGTCGTGGTGAAGACCAAAGGTGTAAATGTTCCATGCTCCATGTCCAGGACTCTCTCTAACTAGAGACGCTTTTTCTCGTTCTCATGGAGACGATAAATTTGTTGTGGCTCTAGGTCCCTATACGATACAGCATTAGGGTGACAGACCCTCACATCGAAGAATGCTGATTGATGTCGATCCCAGATACCACGCGCGTGGATATCTAACCTCGCATCCTGAGCTTTGTTACAACAGGGAGCTTATTAAAGTAGCTTAAGCTTATTAGGGATTATCAGGGAGCTTATTAAAAGTAGTTGCTGCAGAGTGCTGAAATATTCCTGATTATCTTGGAATAGAAAGAACAGGCACAATCGAAGATCTTAAGCTATAGGCACTGACCTTGAGTAGATTTAATTTAAGGTATTCAGGAAACGTTTTGTCATATAGCCACTTATGAGTTAACTTAAGTATATTTAGTCCAATGTTCTTATTCACTGGAAGCCAGTTCAACTTGGCAATGTCCTCCACTCCTGCAAATATTCTTGTGACAAATCCAGTGCATGCATTTTGAAGCCATCGAAGGTGCTTCATCTGAAATGCCGGAAGGGGGTGGGAAACAGAGCATGCATAGTGTACTTTAGTGAGGACTAAGCTCTCTCCCAGGTGAAAAGGGGCTAGATTTTTAAGCCTGTACAGTACTGACAGTGAACCATAACTTAAACATGGTCTACATGCATCTTCCAGGTCAGGTGCTTGTCCGCATGAACACCCAATAGGAAATCCGTTTTAATAGAGTATTGCCACAGACAATGGGAAGTTTTTGTTCTTCTAAACTGTGATATCATGCTGTCTATGGGGTTGGAGAGAAGCATCCAGTCTGTCTTGGAATAATTTTCTTGAAGAAAATAACTGTAACATTATTACAAGAACTTCAAGGCACAAAATTGATTGAATAATGATAATTACAACAGTAGTTTCTCCAGGCTCTCCAAATCATGAGTTTGGTTTTTAATTCTACAAACAATTTTTTCCTGGCACTGTGTGCATGTAGTGAATGCTCTAATAGATTTTCAAATTTTAGTTACTTAACCAGTGGTTTCTGGAATACATGAAGGATTTACTTAAAACACAGTAATTTACCATCTAAACCACAACGCAGACACAGGGTTGGGGTTCTCACTCAGTCACTCGTGCCCATTCTCTGTCATCCTCCAGCATTCAGAGCCATATAGTAGGGTGGACATCACACAGCTTTGGTAGATCTTCACCTTGGTCTTGGTGATGTACTGAGAGGACCTCCACACGTTGTTGAGCATTCTGAAGGCATTTCTGACCTTGTTGAGATGGTGAACTCTTCAGTTGTTGGCAGGTCTTCTCCATTCACATGAACTGGTTAAGGGTTGGACACGTTCAGCAGCATCACTTCTGTCTTCTTTTGGCTGATCTTCAGGCCAACTTGCTGTACGTAAGTGCTTAGTCGGGTTTTCTTTTCCTGCATGTGAGACCAAGGCTGGATCATCTCCAAAATCTAGGTCTTCCAGCATTGAGACGAGGGTCCATCTGATGCCCGTGACGGATCTTCTGTTGTGCAGCTCATTACCCAGGAAATGGTCATGTCGAAGAGCATCACCGACATTGTATAGCTTTGTCTGACACCAGTCTTCACTTCAAAGCTGGTTTCGCTGTTGCCTACTCTGCATGTGAAGTTGTTGTAAAGCTTTTCGTGATGCCGATAATCGACTATGGTATCCCATAGGCCCAAAGGATGTGCCACAGACTTTCCCGGTGCACGCTGTCAAAGCCTTCTCCAATTTCAAAAAGTTGATGTAGAGTTGTCTCCGCCACTCTGTGCACTGCTCCATGATGTTACACAGGGTGAAGATCTGGTATGTGCATCCTTTTCCTTTCTGAAACCCTGCCAGCTCTCTTCTCAGTTGTTGGTCCACTGTGTCAGCTTCATCTTGGCCAGGATCTTGCCAGGTACAGATAGTAAGGTAATTCCTTGCCAGTTGTTGAGGGCACCTTTCTTCAGAATCTTCACAATGACTCTGTCTGTCCAATCTTCAGGTAATTTCTTCCCCTCCCTGATGTCTGTAAAGAGCAGCTGGAGTAAGTTTGCTGTTAGCTGTGGATCTGCTTTAAAGACTTCTGCACTGAGATTGTCTTGTCCAGGGGATTTTTCCGTTCTTGAGGGACTCGATGGCTGCAATGATCTCTTCTTTTCCTGGGGATGGGTGTTGACATCCAGGTCTGTCTCTGCCTCTTGTATATCTGCCTCTGTTGGTGGTGGTGGTCTGTTCAGAACTTCACTGAAGTGTTCCATCCATCGTGTCTTGCTCAGATACTGTTGTGAGTAGTCACCCTTGCTTGTCCATGATCAGAGTGTCAATGCCTCCTCTGTACCTGCCACACACCAGCTCAGTCATCTTGAAGACTCTGCATTGCTCTCCCCTGCTTGCTGCATCTTCTGCCTGGCTTGCAAGGTCGTTTATGTGGAAGTGACAAAAGGAACTATGAAAGGGCCATTGGGAGAGGAGGATGTGGCACCATGAATGACAATGGAGAGAGGCCACTGGAAATCTGCACCACCTATGATTTTGTTATTGGAGGGACGCTCTTTCCACACCAAGACCTTGTACTCCCCCAACGGAAGAGACAAGAACCATATTGACCACCTGATGATCAACAGGATGTGGAGGTGATCACTGCTAGACATCCAAGAGAGAAGAGGAGCTGATTTGGGAAGTGACCACCACCTTGCGACCGGATCCAGTCTAAGAGGGTGACAACACTGGCGTGGAGAAGCTGTGAGACCTTAAAGTAAAGACTGCCTTCATTATACAAATATAGAATCTATATCGACATACACAATTAAAACCCTATAAAGTACAAAAGAAATCAACTAGGTAAACTCACTACGATGGCGCCAAAAAAAAAAGACAAAAAAAACTAAAACACTTGACTGCCCAGGAAGTGAGCGGGTGGGCAAATAATTCCATATAGATGCTATAGTAACTGTTTGGAATGCTGTACCAATACCTATCAAATAGTCTAGGAAAAGTAGACCATGTAACCTAATTACCCTAAGGGTGTTGCAACTGTAGGCAACTGATTGGTTCTTAAAAGTCTTATGACTATCAGCATATGATAAGGTCATATTCATACGACTGTACAGTATTGCTTAAGCTTGAATAAACTAGAAGCCAGTCCCTACTCTCTTTGAATGCTCACGCTGTAGTCTAGATTTATATTAATAACCAGTTATCAATATCCACGATAACAAACAGATAAATGAAAATTAAACAAAAGAGGAAAGCATCCAACGCGTTAGGAAACCTGTACATAATGACATTGAGGCACTCAAGGACAAATTCTGACTGATAATCAGTTGGAGTAAAAACGTATTTAAATATTCTAAAACCATGCAGAGTGGTGACCTCTGAAAGAATTTTCAATATGATAGTTATCAATGTATAATGTGCAGCAATGTAAAACACATCCCAGTTTTCAAGGCATTTTTTGAGAGAAAAATGACATTTGTCTAATTAATGCACAAAAACCCTTTAAACATGAAGACTACAAAGGTGGTACATTTTAAAAGTTCAATAATAATGAGGTAAAAAGCAGTACTTTCAATTTTCATTCTTTGGTATTGAAATAAAGAAGCCTATTTCAGAGTATGATAACCTTTGAAGCAAAGGCATCATCAGGTGACAAAAGAGTTATTAAGAACAAAATCATGTGTACAGCTACATTTTTATAGGAACTTTGACAGCATTTCTCTTGAAATGTCTTCATGCTTTGCCGTTCCAATAGTATACAAAGGTCTTTGGGCAGTTTTTTTTTGTCCACTCTGCATTAGTTTGTGTATTCCTTCTGTCATTTATGTTGTCCAATTCTGCTATACTCAGTCTTTGGATGGTTTGTTTGAACAAACATCCAAGGTTTGCCGCATGCAAGGTAGCCCTCTGGTAATGGCAATTAAATTGGTATATTCGTGTCTCAACAAACACTTCACTTGCACAGTCTTGTGAGCTTCAAAAGAATTAAGTACAAGAATACTCCTTTGCTTTATAAGTCCTCCAACTCAAGATCATAAAACTCTATTGATCCAAAGTTTCATAATATCTCTATTTGTGAATACTTTATCTTGCACTACAACAACTTTATGTTGTTATGTCATGCTTTCCTGGGCAAGATCAAAAATGAAAATATACAAACATAAAGAATTAAAGCCCAAAACTCAGACCCATGCAGGGTGCCTACATAAGGAAATATAAGAATTTAAAATATACACCAAAAAAATATAATCTAGTTGTAATAAGAGGAAAATCTAATTGAAGGAAAATTTAATTGTACTAAATTGTCATCTAAATGTAGATAAATCTAATGGTATTAAAAAAAAATAATAAAAAAGATAAATATATGAAAAATAAGATATATATATTCAGTTTGGGACATGAAGATTCGTAAGATATTAACCATGAGCAGACCATGTCCACATCAACAACATTCATTAAAGGAGACTATAAGATCTAATGTGCTTCCAGATATGTGTGTTGGACCAGTTATGAACTGCTGGAGGAAATTATCGTCAATCAGCTCACAAAATATATTATCCATTGCATGACTGCCAGCACTTAAAGAGACCGGTAAATCGGTGGACCAGTTGATAGGGGGTAAATTAACACCTCCTACCAAAACAATGGAACTTAACTCAGCACTGTTCGGAAGAGAAAAGTTAAAATCATGAACAATCTTGAGTGAAGAACCAGGTGGGCAATAAAAAGTGTACATGTTTAGACCGCTGGTCATATTTGGATTTGTTAGTTCGGGCCTTTGTTTGCCCGTCGCTTTTTGTGACACTTACATGACATTTTGTTATATCATGTCACGTGATTAGTTCGCACATGGTCGTTCGCTAGGACAAAGCACAGATTGAAAGTGTTTAGTTCTTTGCCATCCTTTTGCTGGTCTTTAGTTTCTCTTAGCCTTTTTCTTATAGCAGCCTTTGTGTGCCTTTTATTGTAGTTTTCACCGTTGAACAAGTTCATTTAGTTTGCATATTCGTATGGCGAGATATGGAGCGAATAAAGCGAGCATTTACGTAGTCAAACGAGTCGAATACCTGTGTAAAGCCCAGTAACAGCGAACACCATAGACGCCACCACAGTACAAGATAACTAGAATATAGTTCAGTGTTTTAATTTCAACCATGATCAGTTCAGTGTTCTCTCTCTCTCTCAAGATACAAATGGCAAAAGGCCTCTAGGTCAGTTTTAATAGCGACCAATACATGCGTCCTTCTCTATCCCTTTGAAAGAGGAAGTACCCATAAAACAGCTCACAGTCCATCACAAAGTTATTGAGCCAGGTCTCACAAAGAACATCATAATTCCCTCTGTAAACTAGCTGCTTTAGCAGGGTAATCTTGCAAACCTTTGAAGCGGCTGAGTCATCACCAAGAGACATAAAAGCTTTCAGTCTCCTCTAGTTTAGGTACAAAACACTCAGTCTGTTGGCAAACAAACTGCTCTGATTTAATCTGGGTTCAGGAATAGATGACACATCCATGAAAATCTTTATGTCAGTGTCAGAATGAACATCCAAAGCAGACAAACAAGAGTAGCCATATTTAGTCCAAACGGACTGAGGAAAGTGAATTGTGGATGCAATCCTTTGCCAGGGTCTCATTTGGGAAGAAATATCTAACGGTGGCAACAACAACTCCTTGAAGCTCGATGATTGAAGATAGAAGTCCAAATAATATCCCTTTACTAATGTAGAGCAGTTTCTAACATGATAGTAGCAAAAAACTGCCTGAAGCAGCAGAAACAGCGAGATAACTGGGAGACCAAGAAATCCATGTTTTGTGGCCATGACACCTCAAATAGACTTGTTTCATGATCCAGCTGAAGCGATAGATTTATTTTCCCTCGTCAGTAAAACACGAAACTGAAAATTATGGCGATGTTTAATAACTCCATGTTTGTTGGCCATCTTTAGCATGAGCATGGTTTTTGTTTGAAATGACAAGCGGTATCAGTCTGGAACCGCTCTCCTACACATGTCAATACCAACATCCAGCAATTCTTTTCATTCCTTGTTGTCTAAATCTTCAGACTCTCTCCAGTTTTGTAGGCTGTTCCATCTGTAAGCATGTTGAATTGAATTGAGGTTTCATCTGTGTTTGTCACGAGATAAAGAGGGTAGCAGTGTGTTCTTCTTTATACGGTGGCCCACAGGTGCCGCGGCAAAAATAAAAACTCTCAAGGCACAAACAAAAACTCCATGACAGAAACAAAAACTCTCACGGCCCAAACGAAAACTCCTCGGCACAAACAAAACTTTCACAGCGGAAATCATGCTTCTCAGCAGAGTTGCCGGAAGCGGATCTTTCAGCGATGAGGGGTTACTCGGCCATTTGCAATATGATGGAAACTCAATTTGATGATGACTTTGAGACAGAGGAATGCGACGCAAAGCAGGACAGCGAAGAAAGCTTAATTTGATATTATTTTTTCAGAAGCTTTGAGTACAAAGAAATCATTTTGCTCCTGTCAAAAGATGTCGGAATTTAAAAAAAGGGATCTTGTAACCTTCGCTGATGACATTAAGAATAAACTGTGAATCACTCATAGAACACTAGTTTTCAATGTAAGTTTTAAGCCTCCCAAACATTGTGGGCTGACTATAAAAATTAAAAGAACAACAAGAATTTGGGAGCGTGTTCAAAACAAGTCGATCAGCCTCAGCATCTAGTTGACATCTAAAGCATTCAACTTCAGCTTCCATAATTAAATCAGTAAAATCAAAATTGAAAAATTCAGCTAGTTTAAAGTTGAACGTAGACTGGTCCTTGTTGCCTTTCCTGACTGGTCCTTGTAAGGTTTGCTGAATTTGAGCTTCTTTATATCTTTTAATTGCTGTTCCACCGAATCTTCTTTAGAACCCTTAAATTCCCTGATATCCTGTAACAAGCCATTGAAAGAGTACATCAATTGCTGGTTGTTGGCTCTTATGAGGTCCGAGCTTGCCCACAATGCACTGGCCTGGTACCTAGGGTATGCAGTGTCTCATGCCAACAGAATATTTATTTCAGCCTTCTTTGCAAGCTCATTTGTCAGAAATAGCATTTTCCTTCACAACATATAGACCATCTACATAAATCTAAAAAATGTAACAATTTCTACTTCATGGTATTTTAAGGCTATTGTTTTGTTTAGCTTCAGGCTAGGCTATTAACATAATTTCAGTTTCAATTGAATTAAAATGGCAAGATTATACATGTCTCATCTTCAGCCAGTGGCTGTTAACTATTCATAAATAGTGTAGGAACCCAAGGTTCACTACTAGAAAGCCAGAATAAGAAAACTTGAGATGGGCTGAACTGTAAACTTTTTTATTATATGAACAACAATTCACTGAAATCAAATGCATAAATCCACCTAATAAATCAAAATAATGACTGGATCACAAAGGATAAGAAAGCTAAACAAAAACTGATGGATACTTACAAGTTTTTTTTGCCTTGTTCCGCCAATAAGAAATGAAATCTATTACGACAGTCTTAGCAGAAGCTAACACCTACACTCAAAAGGGACCATGTGCTCTCGAAATTTGATATCTTATCATGACTGCAAAAATATGTAACCAGCGGTACACCTCATAAATAACTCACTTAAATATCTACTTGACTGTTCGCACTCATATCAGGTCTCAGACATTACAAATAATACTGATGAATTCTATGTCCATGTCTTGGCTCATACGTTTGAAAT
>NC_142680.1:12480728-12503228 GCF_964200805.1 Pocillopora damicornis | reverse complement strand
AACTTTGTGGTAACCCCCTTAAAGATTGTATGCTCTGGCTTATAAATCTGTGGATCATCCATATTCAGTTCTGTAACTAGTGTATCCTTTAGAACTTGTGGCGTAATGATCCTATTGGCCAGAGACCGTGCCAGTTGTATGGTGGAATCATGAAGCATGTGAATGATAGGCTCCTCAGATTGCAACAGTTTGTTGAAGTTGTTGAAAAGTGGAATTGATGCATGGTGAAATAGCAGAGCACCTTCTGTAGGAGGATTAGTGAAAGCATCTCGCAGCCTTGAAAATCTTTGAATGTTGTGCCGCGTAGCACTGGGAACACAAATGGTGAAACAGAGAATTAACTCTGAAGTGTAAATTAAAGTGCTATTTAAACCCATGAATAACCCACAGGGCGTTAACCCTAATAAAGGGAAACAGGGAACCACACGAGGCAAAGAAAAAATCTTTTGACTTCGGTGGGAATCGAACCCACGACCTCCGGATTAGATCTACCGTTACTCTGCCGACTGAGCTACGAGGTCGCACAGAGAAAGTCGGGGACGATTTAGGATGGTGAATCGCGGCGAAGAGAAAGTAAGGGTACATATGAATGTTGTGCCGCGTAGCACTGGGAACACAAATGGTGAAACAGAGAATTAACTCTGAAGTGTAAATTAAAGTGCTATTTAAACCCATGAATAACCCACAGGGCGTTAGCCCTAATAAAGGGAAACAGGGAACCACACGAGGCAAAGAAAAAATCTTTTGACCTCGGTGGGCTAACGCCCTGTGGGTTATTCATGGGTTTAAATAGCACTTTAATTTACACTTCAGAGTTAATTCTCTGTTTCACCATTTGTGTTCCCAGTGCTACGCGGCACAACATTCATATGTACCCTTACTTTCTCTTCGCCGCGATTCACCATCCTAAATCGTCCCCGACTTTCTCTGTGCGACCTCGTAGCTCAGTCGGCAGAGTAACGGTAGATCTAATCCGGAGGTCGTGGGTTCGATTCCCACCGAGGTCAAAAGATTTTTTCTTTGCCTCGTGTGGTTCCCTGTTTCCCTTTATTAGGGCTAACGCCCTGTGGGTTATTCATGGGTTTAAATAGCACTTTAATTTACACTTCAGAGTTAATTCTCTGTTTCACCATTTGTGTTCCCAGTGCTACGCGGCACAACATTCATATGTACCCTTACTTTCTCTTCGCCGCGATTCACCATCCTAAATCGTCCCCGACTTTCTCTGTGCGACCTCGTAGCTCAGTCGGCAGAGTAACGGTAGATCTAATCCGGAGGTCGTGGGTTCGATTCCCACCGAGGTCAAAAGATTTTTTCTTTGCCTCGTGTGGTTCCCTGTTTCCCTTTATTAGGGCTAACGCCCTGTGGGTTATTCATGGGTTTAAATAGCACTTTAATTTACACTTCAGAGTTAATTCTCTGTTTCACCACTTGAAAATCTTTGGTACGACTTGAGTCCACTGTACTTTTCAAGTGTTTGCTGCACACACCTTTCCAATGACAGCCACCTTGTTGACACATGTTTCAATATTTTGGCATACTCATGTCCACAAAGCTCCATGTACTCAAGTAATACCCCTTTTCTCTTGGTGCTTCTTTCAAACCAGTTGTAGAGATCAATGTGCAAATCTTCAATGTTCGCACCAATTACTTTTGGAAAAGAGTCGTGACCATTTCTGGCAGCTATGTGCACCAGATGACAAGGGCAACCACTAACAAAAATATCTGGATTTCTTTGCCTACACCGAGATGCAAAGGAATTGTTCTTTCCGATCATGGAGTTAGAGTTGTCAACACTAAGGCTTACTGCATTGGCCCAAGGGATACTGTCCGCCCTGAATTTCTCTTGAACAGCATTAAAGATTTCTTCTGCTTTGGATGCATTGCGACCAGTTGTGATACACATGTTATTTCGACTTGTCCATATCAAACAGTTTTATCGTCACTGGATTAATTTTCTTGACATCAGTGTCACTGGATCCGTCAACTCCAAGACTAAATGGGTGATTTTTGCAGTGTTCAACTATGTATCGATGGCAGTGGGGTCCCATAGCCTTATTGCTAATTGCAGCTGTTTTTGTTGCACTCCAGGCATATGACTGAGCAATTTTGCTGTCTGGGGAAATACTTTTGAAGAGTGGTCCAAGATGCCATGCTGTAGCAATTGGTAAATTATGTTGTATCAAGAAATTTCTAACCACAACCTCTGCTTTTATGACATCTGTTGATGTAAAGCTGGCTGCTGCGAAAAACTGTGCTTGTTTTCGACTGTGCAACAACCATTTTGTGCGATTCTCTTTCACAATGGACTTTAACATCTTTTAATCCTTGGTGATCGCACCGAACACGTTTATTGCAAAGAACACACCAAAACGAATATGGATCGCTTTGAACACGTTTAACTGGATATGAACCTTCCCGTTCTGTGTTGAACTTGGTTCTATATTTCGCTGCACCTCTGCTGCTGCCTTTTTCTTTTGTGTTTGAAACTGAACCTGTCTCTTCATCGGATAAATATTCATCAGGTTCATCAGCAATTTCCGCCATCTTGAAAACGCGATCAAAATGCAAGAGACTGGTAATGATGACCTAATTTGGAACGGCTGTTCTATATATGATCAAGGACGAAAGTCTGTCATGGACTGTGTTTCCAGGTTTGTTAAGTTTAACTATGGATTTGCACAGAATTGGCGCAAGAAACTCACCCAAGCAAGCCAAAAAGGACAATCTCACAAGAGAGGAGCTTTCAGACTGGAAGAAAAGTTACAAAATGATCTAGAGGCAGAAAAGCAAAAGTTGATATATGATTGTAAAGAAATAGAGAGGAAGAAAGAACTCTGCAAAATGAACAAAACCCAACTTATTTCTCTCCTTCACTAACAACAGGGGAGGCATTGCTGCACAACCTCTATTTAGCTTGATTTTATATCTCTTTGACTTGTATTCACTTGAAATTCTGCCACCTTTCAAAAAGCAGAAAACCAGGGGACATAAATATCAATCAAAATGGAAACTTAAAAGCACCTCAAAGCACATTCAGTTTCATATAAAAACATAATTTAGTGTTATTGATGACAAGCATGTTGTACTATGTCTTAAATACATCCAAATGTTAAAGCCGTTTATCCTTCTTTAAAAGTATCTCTATCAACCAAATATAAATGCCTTGTTGGTGTTACAAAAATTATTAATTTGCTAAAAGTTAAGTTGGTAAATATTCTTCACTGCATGCTTTAGTATTAATTGTGAGAGATACCATCTCAAGGGGCTTTTTGGTGCTCGAAGAAGTTTCCCTGCTTGCACAACGAAATGCTTTGGTGAGTTTCCAAGGTAAACTTTCATCTTTAAAGGAAAATCATCAGCCTTTCCCTGGCCATTGTAGTGTGACCTTCAAGAATGTTCTAGAAGTAGCTGTGTCATGCTGAGTCATCCCTAAATCAATACATAAGTAGAATCTATTGTAATGTTACGGAACGTTCTAGATCCTCAACTGTACCTATAAAAGCCGAGCTTGTAACTAGATGTAACGAGTAGTTTAGTTGCTGGTATAGCCCGCCAGATATCAATAAAGGTGTATGCTGCAGAATACAAGACGTCCATACTTCAGCCATGAGAGTCCAAATATATGCCACGAATGATAGGGTAGAGACAACTTGTTAAAATCCTTTCAGCTGAGCATGGTGTATTGAGAGTCCCTTGATGATATTCCTTTGTAGTAAAAAAATATCGATAGACATCATGCCCTATGTTAACTGTGTAAGTGTGCTGCGCTTTGACAGCATTTTATTTTAAAGGTGACTTGACTGCCAGATAAAAACCCTTAGATGCTGAAGCAATTTCACTTTCTGAGGGCCGTGGAGGCTTTTTATAAAGTCTAAAAGAGATTCAGAAAACAGATTTATTAGGACAAAAACAAATCGTTTAAAACAATATTAACAAATGGGTTATAAATTTTTCAGCTTATGTTAATTATTCTTATAATAAAAACAAGGCATTTTTAAATATTGGAAGTCAACTGAAAAGCCTGTCTTGTTCTAAAGGCACTATATTTACTTCGACTTTTTAAGCTTTCTTTACATTTTGGCATGAACTAAAAAATCATGTTGTTGCGGTAATAATTCACCTCACTTGATAAGCTCTTTAGATAGATGGAGGGCAGGCTCCCAGGTACATGATGACATTGGCCATCCTTTCCACTTGATAAGGTACTCTGTCTCCTTTGAGAAAATAAATAAGGAGTGAAACGGTCGGCTGAAGACAAGCCTTGGAACAGCAGCTTTTTAAGAGGCAGTAAGTACTTACTTTGCCGCTTTTCCGCTCCGAAAGCAGTCTTTCAATCAGAAACATTTTTACTTATCATAGGCTTTACAGACGACTTGTAGTAGGAGTAGTTTCTTCGTTCTGTTCAGAAACTGTTTGATGTTATTATTTTAGAAAATCAGGCTGTTTTTTTGTGAGTGGACGCAATAGTCTCCACTACTGTTATGACGTCTCGTATATGTTGATTCGCATCAGAGGAAGCAAAGATTTATCGTAACAATTTCAATAGTTCGAATGCAGTAGTTTGTTCGCATCTAATTCTTGCGTATACTGTACGACTCGCTATGATAAATGCAGCAGAATTGGAACGAAATGGCTGTTTTTCTTTACCTTTATTGAGGAATGTTGTGTTGTGATTGAAAAGAACATCGACAAAAAGCTTGCAAATAGAATTAGTTACTAAATACGATATAAACGATGCTCAAAAGGAAAGTTTGGTAGGGGGAATCCAAACCTGCGTAGGGGGTCCATACCCGCCAGCGGATATAGACTGGGGGGGGTCCAAATCCGCGAAGGGTTCAAATCCCTTGTGACACCGACGCAAAATGTCCGTGATTTCTGGTAATGACCTCTATTAGCTTCAGAAGTGTTTTAGCAGTTCCGTCAGTCGTGTTGAAAGGTCTTATTAGTCGAAGTAATCTGGTCAAATGGCTAATTTGGCGGGAGAGGCAAGATAATGGTCGAGCTAACCGCTGTCATCAACAGTGACCCTTGTGCATGTTATTGAGAGGAGCCATCGAGAATTTTTTTTTCCCAGTCTGGTTGGGCTGATTTGTGGTGGTCGCCCAGTGCATTGATATGCAGCTGATTCTGTTGGATTTGGTAACCACGTTGTGCATCAAGTCCTTCTTCTCTGGGAAAGTCAATATTTGGCCACACATCTGATAGGGTCTGGCGCTAGAATCTTCTGAGAACAAAACCGAGCTGAATTTCATCTATTTTGCAAGTGTTTTTTTGAAAGTCTGATATTAATTTTTTTCTTAGATTTATACTCACAACCATCTTTCAATAAGTTTTCAAACCTTATGTGTTCTAATTTATTGCAGCACTTCATGGTTATCATTTAGTATTATTTTCATATCTGTAGTTTTTTCTCTTGTTAAATTATTATTACCATTTCAGCTTCTACTCTCGTTTCATTGAGATTTCATTGTTTTGTATTCAAAATTTTCGGTAAAATTTCCTCACAGCCCCATACTACATTATACATTCAGTTCTTGGAGAGAAAAAACAATGACAAAAACAACAAATCGTAAGATTTGTTTTTACAATAGTATGGGGTTGTGCGGAAATTTTACCAAATGTAGTAGATCCGATTTGCTTCTCGCTTCGTTGCCTTTTTTGAAATGTTGTTGGAGCGGGATGACAGCTCTCGGAAAGATCGATCAATGTTACTGGAATTGTACTATTTGACTTTTATAATTGATGTGGAAGAATTTTGAAAAGGCTGATTAGAAAAAGATTTAAGAAGAAAGTGAAATGTGATCATCGCAGTAAATATTCCAATTTAAGCAATTGGAAAGAAGAAGCCTGAAAAAAAAAAAAATCAGGGCTTCAACGGGATTCGAACCCGTGACCTCCGCGATACCGGTGCGATGCTCTACCAACTGAGCTATGAAGCCACACATTGGGAGCGAGGTCAATTTATTGAGTTCATATCTTCCCGTGCAGTGAAATGATGTGAAGTTTTATATGAAATAATTCATATTTGTACTGCGGTTGTAGATGAAAGTGAAATGTGATCATCGCAGTAAATATTCCAATTTAAGCAATTGGAAAGAAGAAGCCTGAAAAAAATCAGGGCTTCAACGGGATTCGAACCCGTGACCTCCGCGATACCGGTGCGATGCTCTACCAACTGAGCTATGAAGCCACACATTGGGAGCGAGGTCAATTTATTGAGTTCATATCTTCCCGTGCAGTGAAATGATGTGAAGTTTTATATGAAATAATTCATATTTGTACTGCGGTTGTAGATGAAAGTGAAATGTGATCATCGCAGTAAATATTCCAATTTAAGCAATTGGAAAGAAGAAGCCTGAAAAAAAAATCAGGGCTTTTTTACAATTGCTTAAATTGGAATATTTACTGCGATGATCACATTTCACTTTCATCTACAACCGCAGTACAAATATGAATTATTTCATATAAAACTTCACATCATTTCACTGCACGGGAAGATATGAACTCAATAAATTGACCTCGCTCCCAATGTGTGGCTTCATAGCTCAGTTGGGAGAGCATCGCACCGGTATCGCGGAGGTCACGGGTTCGAATCCCGTTGAAGCCCTGATTTTTTTTTTCAGGCTTCTTCTTTCCAATTGCTTAAATTGGAATATTTACTGCGATGATCATATTTCACTTTCATCTACAACCGCAGTACAAATATGAATTATTTCATATAAAACTTCACATCATTTCACTGCACGGGAAGATATGAACTCAATAAATTGACCTCGCTCCCAATGTGTGGCTTCATAGCTCAGTTGGTAGAGCATCGCACCGGTATCGCGGAGGTCACGGGTTCGAATCCCGTTGAAGCCCTGATTTTTTTCAGGCTTCTTCTTTCCAATTGCTTAAATTGGAATATTTACTGCGATGATCACATTTCACTTTCATCTACAACCGCAGTACAAATATGAATTATTCATTTAAAACTTCACATCATTTCACTGCACGGGAAGATATGAACTCAATAAATTGACCTCGCTCCCAATGTGTGGCTTCATAGCTCAGTTGGTAGAGCATCGCACCGGTATCGCGGAGGTCACGGGTTCGAATCCCGTTGAAGCCCTGATTTTTTTCAGGCTTCTTCTTTCCAATTGCTTAAATTGGAATATTTACTGCGATGATCACATTTCACTTTCATCTACAACCGCAGTACAAATATGAATTATTTCATATAAAACTTCACATCATTTCACTGCACGGGAAGATATGAACTCAATAAATTGACCTCGCTCCCAATGTGTGGCTTCATAGCTCAGTTGGTAGAGCATCGCACCGGTATCGCGGAGGTCACGGGTTCGAATCCCGTTGAAGCCCTGATTTTTTTCAGGCTTCTTCTTTCCAATTGCTTAAATTGGAATATTTACTGCGATGATCACATTTCACTTTCATCTACAACCGCAGTACAAATATGAATTATTCATTTAAAACTTCACATCATTTCACTGCACGGGAAGATATGAACTCAATAAATTGACCTCGCTCCCAATGTGTGGCTTCATAGCTCAGTTGGTAGAGCATCGCACCGGTATCGCGGAGGTCACGGGTTCGAATCCCGTTGAAGCCCTGATTTTTTTCAGGCTTCTTCTTTCCAATTGCTTAAATTGGAATATTTACTGCGATGATCACATTTCACTTTCATCTACAACCGCAGTACAAATATGAATTATTTCATATAAAACTTCACAAAAAGATTTAAGTAGAGAAAGGAAGTAGATAGAGTTTTTATTGAAACAAACACGGTTTGGGAGTCTCAGTGGGGTGATGGCTTTTACGGCTATCTGTTACAGTAAACCTTTTTTACGTCTAACGATTAAAATTGGTCAACTTTTACGACCAACGGGTAAAATTCATGTTTGTTTTACGGCTACCGGTTGACAGCATTAGACCCTCAGATTTGCATTTGTGGAGAAAAATTTATTTGCCGCGAACAGTTGCGAACGCCAAAGTATTGTGCGCAGAGGAAAAGAAATATGGAAAAAAAGGGATTTTAAAATTAACAAAAAATAGGCTTTTAATTTTAGAAAGGAACTCACGATGGAGCCTTAGTCCAGAAAAAATGTTGTCCAAGCAAGAAACCTAAAGACGATTCCGTGGGATACGTTGCAACTGAGTGTAGCATTGGAAGGGATTGTGCAGCAACAGTGCATTCAGTTCTGTTGTTCTGTTGTGTGTCGTTGGCAAGTACTATTTCAAATTGTTCCAGTAAAGTTTAAACGTCATTATGTGTTATGTAAAGACCATAGAGCGATGTTAATTTCAAAATAAACCTTACGCAAGGTAGGGAGTTAATCGGTAGATTTTATGACATATTTCATGATTAATCACACCAAAACGAACGCTTCCTTTGTAACAACATTATCTAAATCCATTTGTGATAAACTGGCGGCGAAAAAGCGATGATCTCTCACCAAAATCGTGTATTTTTCGCGTCGAAACAACCTGGTGCAATCACAAAGATCCGATTACTGGCAAATCATATATTGTTCAGAGATACGGAAAAAGGCAAAAATTGCAGGCATTTCAAGAATTAATGAAATCGTCGTTTTGCCTTAACCAGGGAAAAATGAAAGCCGGCCAAATCCTATCGTAGGCCTGCCACAGAAAAGAACCACCACAAACCACTTGTCTGATGACGTTAGAGGTTAAGGTCGAACAGGACCCTGTGATATTCCATGTGGTTATTTTTGAAAATTCAATATGGCGGCGTGTGACGAACTCTGTGGACAAATTGAGGACTTAAGTCTGGGAAAACACAAATTCTTGTTTTAAGAGTACAGACAGTTCTTCCAACATTAGACGGATAATTTTTGGCGTTAGAAAAAAGAAGCTATTTAAAAGAGCACGGGAATTATTTCAAATATATAAAAATCATATCTGTGAACTGTGGGTGAAGAATTGAATATGGAAGCGATCTTCGTAGTTATGAACATTACCTAAGCAATATGGGATATGAACCCATGACCTCTGCGATACCAGTGCAGCGCTTTACCAAATGAGCTAACAAGCCAAGTGGGAGCTGGTCATTATGTTGGTCTCAAATAAACCCATAAAGTGATAAATAACTAACTGAAAATATATGAGAATCAAATGTAAACTGAGGATAACAGATGAATATGGAGGCGATCTTCGCAGTTATGACCACTACCTGAGCAGTAGTGAAAATAAGGCCACCCTTTTTAATTGCTGATACGCTGCCAGTACTGATAAGGAACTACTGAAACGGAGCTACTATTATAAAGCTATAAATCCTGATACAGATCTGTGCACTTTTACGAAGGTACTGATATGCAGCTACTAATACACAGCTGCTGTTACGGGGCTAGTAATGAAGGATCTAGTAACGCAGGATCTACTGATAAGGAACTACTTATACAGACCTACTACCAGTTTCAGAGATATTTCGCTGATATTTGATCAGACTGACTAAGTTTATTATCAACCAGACTGAACCGTACAATGAAAGTGAAGTAATTAGTTACTTAGTGATTGTGACGTGACATAAGTGATTGACGCGCGTATAGATGTTTATGACAGCCAGGAGGCTACTGATATGCAGCCACTGATACAAAGATTCTGTAACGGATACTGATATGGAGCTATTGATACTGGGAAAATGATACGGAACTATAGATATTGGGACACTGATAGGAACTACTGGTACTAGGCTACAGAAACGGTGCTACTGTAGGGAGCAACCGATACTGCATGCGTTTCTAAAACGAAGCTACTGATGCAGGAGGCTCTGACACAGAGTTACTGATTCGGAGCAGCCTATGAGAAGCTACTGATACTGAGTTACAGCTACAGCGTTACTCATTTCGAGATACTAGAAAAGAGCTACCTATATAGAGTACCTAATGGAAGCCACTGACATAGGAATAGGAGCTTCGGATATAGAGCTACTGATACGGGACAACTTACACAAAGCTATTAATATGGAGCTACTTTTACAAAGCTACTAATTGGTATCTCATTATAAGGAGCTAATGATAGGGAGCTACCGATGGGTAGTTACTGATACAGAGTATCTAATATGGAGCTCCTAATACGCAGCTATTAGAATGGAGCTACTGATTAGGACCTACTGAAGAAGAGTTCATGGCGCCGCTGATACAGAGCTACTGATACAGAGCTACTAATACAGAACCACTAACACAGACTTACTGATTAGAAGCTACTGATAAGGGGTAACTGATATGAAGGAAGTGATGCGGAGCTACTCATAAGAAGCTTCTGGCGCGGAGTTTGTGATACGGAGCTTCGGATACAGGAGCTAGAGAGCTAGTGATACGGAGCTGCTAATACATGACCTACTAATACCGAGCAACTAATGAGGAGCCACTGTTACGGGGCTAATATTGCGTAGCTAATGATGAGGAGCTGCTGATACAGTGCTACTAAAACAGAGCTACTGATGTCAGGGCTACTGATACAGGAGCTACTGATAAGGAGATTCTGATACTGAGCTACTAATACTGAGCAACTGAATAGGAGCTACTGATAAGGAGCTAATGATACGGAGGTACTGATAAGGAGCCACTGAAACGGAGTTTCTGATAGGGAGCTAAAGATAAAGGGGCCACTAATAAGGAGCTATTGAAATAGGGGCAACTGATAAGGAGCTAATGAAACGGAGCTACTAATATATTGGCTGAGGATACAAAGCTACTAATGAATTCCAACATTATTTATAAACTATATACCACATTGTGCATGCAGAGGGAAATGTAACTTGTATATCTACTGTGAAAAAACTTCATATCTGAGGATCTCCTCCTTGAATTCTTGAAAATTTAATGTTTTGTTAGTGTCCGGGAGAGAGTTCCATATGTTGCTAGCTACTTATGAAAAGTGAGTGCAGACCGTAAGTCGTTGTTTTTGGGTTGGGAAGGGCCAGGATATGATTTCCGCGCAAATTGTAGGATGAAGACCGTACGGTGAACATATCTTTTAAATAACCTGAATACTTTGTAAAGAACAGGCTCTTATATAACGTGATCATGAAGTTCTGGAGGCGTCTAATGAATAGAGATTTTAAGTTAACTTTCTTTAGCAGAATGTCATATGGAGAGCTGTAGTCCTGTAGTATAACCCTAAGAATGCGCTTATTTAGATTTTCTACTTTGTTGGCATTGCGCACACCACAGAAATGCCAAACAGAAGAACAGTTTGCGGAATATATGCGGCAAAATAAAGGCTTTATAAAGCTTCAATAGCGTCTCCTTATCAATAAGTTTCCGAAATCTGAGCGTTAAATTGATTATTTATTTTCTTACAGATAACTGATACGTGATTATTAAAAGAGAACCTATTATCTATTGTCATCCTAAATATATCTATCGAGTTCTTTACTGGGAAACAAAAATTGTGCTCAGTTTTCCCCAGGATTAGAGCTTGGTGCTTCTTCTCGTTAACAATCATGCCATTGATTTTATACCACTGACTTGCGACATTAAGAGGCTGTCCGCGAAAGAACGTAAAAGGCAAATTTCGCTCCTGCACCGATTTCCCTAAGTTTTTCAGAGAAAGTCAACAATTCTATCCCATGTACAAATATCACATTTGTTTCGATCAATTTTATTTTTTTTATTTTTACGAGACAATTTTAAAGGTCACCCAAAACTGCTCAATTTGTCTTCTGTGACCCCCATAATTAATGGGATACCTGTGGTAGCCCAGTCATAAAATTCCTTTGTTTTTTTCTTTTTTTTTTCTTCCGCCACAAAATGGAAAAATTGCGCAATAGTACCCAATGGTCACTGGGCCCTCAGCACCATGACAACTAACTGCGATCCAATGAGGTGTTCACATGCTGATCACGCGTGTTATCTTGATGATGATTGACGTTGTCATGCACGGACAGGGCCGGGTCACATGACGAACCACGAGATTTTTGCTAATAAAACTCTTTGGTCAGTCGTTTTGTATTACAACGTGTTTGGATGACGATCACCTGGAGCATTATAGCGCAAACGCCCAAAATACTTACAGAGGCATACACAAGTCGTATTGCTCGCGGCCAATCCACACTAAAAGATGTTGTTGAGCGGTAATTTTGGAACAGATTGAGTCGCAAACGCTTGAAAGCCATGAAAGCCTTGAATGCCTTGTATGCCAAGTATGCCAATGTCTTAGTTGAAAAACGTACACTTGTTGTAAAAAAGAAAAACCAGAAATCTGAAACAAAACTGCATATGCTTTGTTACGATATGTACAATTTGATTGACAGCTTACCTTATTTGGTTATTGGCTTAATTAAAAATATGCAGTGATTTCACTGCTAGTATGTTGCGTGCCTCCAACAAGGCGTGTTGAGTTTCTTGTAGTACAGAACAACACGAAACATGCTTTATGCAGTCTATTGAACAACACTACTACCGTGAGACTGAAGAACAAAAGTCTGATGGATGCAAACTGTTTGTGAAGAAAGACACCATGTTGGAATCACTAAAGCTTGTACTCGGCTGCCAAAAAATATAAGATACTTATATATATATATATATATATGAGCAACGCTAGCTTCTAAGGGGTTCTTAAAAGTTCCCAAACGCGTTCTACGCTCACATCTGGACAAGAACCGAACGAGCAAACGAGGCAACCATGTGAGCGCCAAGACAGGAGGTTGCATTTATGATAGCATTAATTACTAAACTTTTAAAAAATTTTGTGGGCTACAATGACAGGGGTGGTGTACGAATTTGATGAGAATTTTTTAGACGGTTCAAACTTAGTTTTGATTTCAGTTGAGAAAATTATATTGCTATGTTTACAAAAAAACGCATATATACGAGCTTAAACAAATTGTAATTGTGTGAAAAAACCTTAATTGAAAGCAACAACAAGAGAAATGTACGGTGCGTTGAAAATTTATTTTATTATTTATCACTTCTCAATAAGCAGCAGCATTTGAAAGCGGAAATAAACTTTATAATTATTTTACGAAACTTAGATCAACCAACATGCATGATCTAGGGCGGCCTTTTTGCAGCCTTTTGTTATTGATGTTCTTTCTCTCATATGATGAATGTAATCTGGCAGGAAAATGGACTGGACAGATTCGATTTCTTGTGTGAGGTCGACTTCCAGGACACAGTGAAGCCGAAAACCTGGCTGGAAGCACTGGAAAAGTTTAAGAAGAATTATGTGACTGACATGGTGATTTCTGCTTTGGCTAACGTACTTAAAATTTACAGTACAGTAGACAGTACATGGGGTAAGTTGTTGTCATTATTGCATAGTGCTTTCACAAATTTATAACATTTTATGCAAAACATGTAGCAAACTTGTTAAATGTGGGTCTACGACACTTCTTACATTTATTTGAGTTTTAAAAAAGGATTACATTTCAAGTAGAAAACCATTATGATTAAACATTACATTTGTGATGTCTTAAGACAGACATATTTGTAATCTGGTTGGCTAAGATATCAATGTTTTCGTGTGATTGCCATTAGAAACAGCACCAAAATGTATTGTTTCTCCAACTTTTCTGACCCCTAACCAACCTGGCCACCCCCTACCCTTACCACTACTACAAAAAAGTGTTTGAGGTCCACACTTTGATTATTTTTCAGAATGACACCAAAGATTGTATTAAGAGTATTGAACCACAATCAGGGGTCAGTAATGGTACTCTTTTCTTTGGTCATAGTGGAGACCACTATGTTGTGATCAAGCCTTGGAAAGAGGTAAAAAAAATGACCTCAGCAATTTTAAGCATTCTGCAGATTGTAGTGTAGCTTTTATTTCTCTTTTCTAGAATGGTGGTAGTAGCTATGCAGATGTGGCCAGGTCGTCCCCTGATACTCACAGCATTTAAGTTGAAATGACAGAAGGGCCATCACCTCCAAAAAAAAATTATCAGCAATCGTTTGGACAACACTTTGTTAAAAAAAGTTTTGCCTGCTTTGAGTTTAAATAAATTTAAAACAATTCTTGTATCTTTTGATATTGGTGAGTCAGCCGAAAAAAACTGGATTAATACAGTTATACTTTCAGAGTGACAATAGGAATCAAACACAATTTGAACCCAATAATATGATCACTGGATCACTGTAATGGCAAGGCCAAGACACTTTTCTTGAGTGTTTGCTTCTATAGTGATTATGTTTTATACAATGTACTACCTTGTTTCTGATGAAGGCCAAACCTATGGCAAAAAATTTATCTTGCCAGATTTTTCCCTTTAAATATTTGCATGGCAATGTTTTAAACACAGACCCAGAACAGGCAAAGTAAGGCTCCTAACATGGAATGGTGGGATGAAGAAGAATATGGTGCTGGGATACCTATATGGAAAGGTCAACCACAGGTATGTGCTACCTCTTTCATTAGTTAAATTTCATCGTAAAAACTTCTGTTGTGAAATTGGAGCTCAAGGCAGCTTAATTGCTTCGCTGTGGCCACCCTGACAGACAAACACACAGACATATACAGTCAATAATTTTTAATTTTAGTGTATTTCTGGTACTTCGACAAATTGTTTACTGGGCAAATTTACTATACAATTTTCTTGGCTTTTATTTGGCCCCTAGTCTAAACATTTAACATCAGAGATAATATTAATAACTGATAATAGACTAAAACCCTTCACAGCATATAAAATGCTAACAATACAGAATCTGTAAAAGGATTAATATATTCTCACATCCTCTCTTGGAGGAGTTAATACAACTCGTTAAAATCAAAATAATAATTTGCTACCTGTTGGTGTCATAGTTTCAGCTATTTTGTAAGGATGACAGCACAGTATCACCTAAAGCTCAGCTTATTTCCATCTCGTCTGATGAGGATTCCTCTCCTGTGCATGAAGCATCTGCCAAGAAATCCAAAAGGAAGCAAACATCATTGGTAAGTTGTAACAAGATGCAGAGAGTAAAGACTGTTTAATTGGTACCCAATTTATGAAATAACATATCACATTTTTTCTTACAGAGAATTCAGTAAAATACATACATAACATAGTCATACTTTATTAATCTCTGTCATTTAACAGTAGAAAGCACCAGGGCTGTAGCCAGATTTTTGTCATAAGGAAGGGGCAGGGTGTGGAAGCATTCACCAGGAAACTGCAAAATCTATAAGCTCTTTTTTATGAAGTATCTTGTTCAGGCATATTTTGAAATGAGATGCTAAGTTAAATAATGATGGTTCCAATTTGATGAAAGAAAAAACTTTCTATTTCCACCTCTGGTATGTATGGACTGAGAAGTCACTTTTCAACTTCACCATACAATTCAGGATATCTACACTTTTAAGATTGGAAAAATATGTTGCACATCCTCTTTTAGTTTCCTCAGGGTTTTCCTCAATGGGATAAATCCTAGGCAAGGCAAGTCCCTTGTCTTGCCTCTTGCTAGCTATGGCCCTGAATACTAGGATTACATCACCCATATATAAGAACATGTGGCTATCAAGAACATCAGGCTGAAAATTGGCAAATTGAGCACCGTTTATATAAGAACAAATTCAGAAAAATACAACATGTTCTTATATATAAGTGAAAGTGGATGCCAGAATAAGAAAGCTGGTCTAGAGAACTAAGGAAATTCATGTTTAATTATTGAAATTTATTTTTTAGTGCAAGCTATAAAACATTGTACATTAATTAAACCTCTAGTGATATATAATGTATACTTTTTGTGAAACAATTTTAAGAACAATTTTAGAACACTTTCAGGATAATTTCTCACAAAACACCCAGTAAATAAGAACATGCATGATCAGCCGGAATCCTGAAATCAATGTTCAGTATCCCGAGTCAACATAAGGGTGTTTACTGTAATTCGCAAGTGACGATAAATAAAATTGCGTGACATTTTTGTGCGTGCAGCGGGGTAATGAAGAAGTCATTCGCGTAGAATGTAGTCTTTGTTGATCAGTCTAAATCAAATAAACAGCGATCACAAGAATCACATAACACGTTACAGAATATTTTGGATCGTCAAAAAAGAAGAAATTAAAAATTGTTCTACCATAACTCTGACCACCAAACCTCAACGAATAGCAACTTGAAACCCGCATAATTATAACTTCAATCAGATGGCTTGCCTTTCAGCCTTTTGGCCCTCTCGCACTGTCTTCAAAATTATTGACCGTCTATCTGCACTCCTCTTGAATCACCTATCTTGTCGATTTCGTGTATACAACGATTGTAGCAGATTGTAAACACATAAGGACTATTTTACAAGACTCGTTTAAATTAGCTCAAATTCAGCCGATATGTAAGTAAAGTTCAACATGCTTAACAAAGGCGTTTTTCCCGATGCTTTAAGCTGTATCAGCAAGTTAGAGCGCAGAACATTTTTACGAAACAGCAACTGAGAACTTGAAAGCTTTATAGTTGATTCATCGACCGAAAAGTAGACAGCTATCAGGGATTAGTTTCCAGTGCTTTTCTGCTCGATTGAAGGGAATGACGCTTACAAATGTTATATGAATTTGCCTTGTAGGAGTCACGAAAAGATACAGATGTTATAGATCTTACAGTATCACTAGGAAAACTAAGTTCTACAGAAAATACACCAACAAAGCCGGAGCAAGGCAAAGATCTGTCACATAAAGCTGAATGCAGCAAGGTTCTCTTCGAAGACAAATTAAGGTAGGGAATTGGTTCCCAGTAAGAAAATATTAGAACCCAGTCCACTGTTATAAATGTTGCTGTTCCCTTTAACATTTTCCCTGATATGATATTGGCTAGTTCCCGGCTACGCTAGCTCAGTAGCATTTTTCAGTGTATTTTATTTTATTAAGCATAAAAGGGCTTGCTGTATGACTGATATGACAAATATATAGAGAGGACATGCCCGCGTACAATAAGAATTGGCCAATGACAAATGAGAAGATGGCTGATTGGAACTGTTTCGCTCAGAGTGGGTGCACTTCGGGGTTGCCTGCTTAGTCCACTAAATTATTTTAGCCAAACCAGTCAATTGTTTTTCCGCCCAACAATTGAAAACGGCAAGTAATCGCTACATTTTGCTAAATGGAGCTGCAGTTTTAAAATGTTCAACTTATTTATCTACTGTAAATTGCATTCTTTAAAACAAAAGCGATGGCAAGGATATCAACAGTGACGAGGAGTTGAGCCACAGTATCTATTCTCCTAGTAGTGCCAAGCTCCCGAGGAATGATCACATCTCTGGCGGCAGCAGCAGCAACAGCGACGAAGAGTCAACCCATTACGAGGCTGACACCGTCAAAGCCAAAAAGCTTAAAAGGTTCGATCCTAGTTTGTGGGAGGGAGTGGATTCAGCAAAGGTTTCCTATCTTCCGGCGGGCATCGATGGCCTCTGCGCGTATACCATAGTCAAGGGCGCTTCCAAAAAAGTTAACGTGCTGCAAACGGATGGACGAAAATGGAAGAAAAGCTCTCAAAGTAGTTGGAGAGACCTAGGCCTAATGAGATACGCGGACTGTCAAGGCTCATTTAAATGTGAGAACGACAAGTGCCCATTTAGGATTCAGTACGGGGTAATTAACAGAACGCAAGTAAAAAAACAAGGCGATATGGCTTCCTGTAGAGTATGTGGAGAAGAAATGGTTTATGTGGCATGTCCTGCACGGCGATACCTTAAAATAAGTAAAAAGAACATAAAAGTTTTCCACTGTGGAGAACACACGTGTCCAATACAAGAGAAAGCGTCAAAGCCAACCGAACGGGTGGAAGACATATTAAGAAAAAATCCCGAAAGGAAACCTTCCCAGGTACAGTCTGCGTTTGTCCTATCAGCGTTGAGAAGCGGCGAAGATTGGAATAAAGTAGTAAATGAGGCATCGCAAATCTTAGATAAAAAATGGATTGAAAACCGGAAGCAAGATCTCAAGAAAACAGCAAACCCTGAGGGAGAAAACTTCGAAGCTGTTGCAACGTTCAAAGAATATTGTGATAAAGAGGACCAGCTGTTAGTTTTCAGAATAAATGACTGGCGATGTAATCCAAAATTACCGTCTTACGTCTTTAAAACCAGCAATGTTCGAATGCTGATCGCTGAAAATATGAACAGAGAAGGCGACCACTTCATGAAAGACGAGTATTGTTACTTCGATGGTAAAGTAAAGAGATGCAAGAACTTTGTTACGCTTACTGCTAGTACGTACCATCCACTCCTAAAGCGACAGGTTGTACTGGCAGTAATGGAAGCTGAACGCGAAGATTCTGAAAACATTGAGTTATTTTGGATGCTATTTAATGAAGCTCTCAGTCAGGCGATAGGAACAAAAGATACCGTATTTATTCCAATCGGATGGTGTACGGATATGGCCGGGGCAAATATGAACGGCCTGGAGAGAGTCTATGGTAAGGAGGTTCTGGAAAGAGTTAAAAGTTGTGAATTTCACTTCAAAGAAAATCGTAACAAAATGGCACAGAAATTAAAGGACAATGAAGAAGCTCAACAGTTTAAAGAACTGTGCGATGCCCTACTGGCGGCACGAATGGTGGAGACCTATTGTTCGGCCAAGGATTCCCTGGAGAGCTTTATACAAAACAAACCTGAAAGGTCGTTCCTCTCTTCATGGGTCGACTGGTGGCACAGTCGAAGACAGTTCATTTTCCGTGCTTTCTCTCCAAATGAAGCGGCTCCGAGAATGAATCAAGCGGAGTTCATACACGCTAGCTGGTCTCATCGGGATCGGAGTAATCTATCTCTGCTCGATGCAGCTCAAGCTGACGTGCGAGACAGTGTCATGCTGGAAGCAGAACTTAAGGCATTCAAGTCAGGGAACACAAAAGGTGGGAGTGGCCCAAGCTATGGAGAACGAAGGAAAAAGAGTCACCAACAAGAGATCTCACGTGCTACTCAGCTGGGCAAAGAGATGTCAAAGCTAAGAGGTAATTTGGTGGATCCTTCTTCTGGACATCGGCCACCACAAGAAAAAGCCGGAAAAGGAAAAAAAGGTACGTCTCGTTCTGTTCCGAAACGATCCAATCAACCAGGTCCTGCTCGGCAGTTGCACGCCAATGCTTCGCAAACGGACACCGGCCAATCACAGCCACATACGTTTCTGTCACATCCCTATACCAATCACTCGCAACAGTGCGCAAATCCACTGCAGCGTTACCCCAACCAATCGTAACAACACGCCAGTTCGTCGCAACAGTGCGCCTATCCGTCGCAACAGTATGCTAATCTATCGTAACAGTATGATAATGCAGCTTCACAGTATCCTAACCCACCGCAGCAGTGCGGAAATCCACCGCAACAGTACTCCAACCAACCGCAACAGTACGGCAACCCACCCCACCAGTACGGCAATCCACCGCAAATGAGTGCTTCCCCTCAATCTGCTTTTCAGTTTCAGCAGTCAAATATGTGGCATTCTGGGTTATCACCACACCCCTATGAACTTATAGTTCTACCAAACAACGTAAGAGTGTGCTATGGTTGTGGTTCTCTATTGAAAGCGGAAGAGAGGAGTTCCCCGAACAATGTGGTGATTAGACATTTTGACCACAGATTCATCCGACTTGACGAGTCAACGGGACAACCTGTTTTCTCTGTTGAATTTAAAAACACTTATTACCACCTAGATGTGTCACATGTTCGTCGCAAAAATCCCTATTTTGATGGCAAAGTCACTGTATCTATTGAACAATACCACTCATTCGACTCTGCTCACACTGCACGCATTTCGTCAAGTAGTGGTTTTCAAATTATGCTAACGTAGACAGTCGTCATTAATATTAGCAACAACATTACCCTACAGGACGTTTTTATAATTGTTCTTTGATTTCCTTTATTGTTGTTTTTTTGGTTAACCGACTAGGATTTGTTTCCTATTTCCAATGCTGTTCCAGCGCCTTAACTTTATTTCATAGCCTTGTTGCTGTTGTTGTTGTTTGAACACAAGAGAGAGTTCAGTTTATCTACAGTAATTAAATAAATAAGTGAATGAAGGAATAAATAAATAAATAAATAAACAAACAAATATAAGATATAAAGATGTTTTAGACAACCTAAGCGAACAAGAAATAGGATAGGCTACTACGACTTTCCTCAACCATCCCCCGTCCCGAAGCAAGAAAACGCGGTCATTTTAAAACTGGTGTCTTTTGCATCCGGTTTAAATTTGTTGGAATGAATTTTACTGAGAAACAAATGCATTCTATTGAAAACTCGTGACTTTTCATAGAACACGCGACTTTTCTCAAAACCCGCGACTTTTTTTAAAATAATATAGCAAACCGACCCCATGCAAAAAGTGGTACTTTTATCCGGCCGGTAACGATTATTACGCTAAGCGACCTAACTATAATTGCTTTCACAAAGTTATAACATTTTATGCCAAATATGAGAAAACTTGTTGTGTTTTGGTAAAGATATATACAGGTAAATGTGGGTCTACAAAACTTGTCACATTTATTTGAGTTAAAAAAAAAAAAGATGACATTTCCAGTGCAAAATTCGACTCTGCTCAAAATGCAACAACATCACCCTACAGGAAAGTTTTGATAATAGTTGGTTGATTTCCTGTATTGTTTGCTTTTATTACTATTTTGTTGTTGTTGTTAACTAGGTTTTTTTTATTTTCAATGCTTTTCCAGTGCTTATAGGCATGCTATAGAAAAACCGCGACTTTTTTCAAAACCCGCGACTTTTTTAAAACCCGCGACACGCGACCCGCGACCATTAGGGAAACTCTATTCCAAGGATCCACTATCATCCAGGTATCCCAGTTACCCTGCTCACAGGGTTTAGTTAAGCTATAAATATCGAGCGCTCCCAAATCCTTATTTCTCAATCTACAAAGCTGATTATTTTACATTTTAAGAATGGCTTTATTTAAATACTTCAAAGGTAAAACGATTGCATTCTGTAAAACTTTAACCGAGTTATAGAACTTTCAAAATACCTTATCGTGAGCATTAAAATTTGTGAGGAGTGAGGTACATGTGGTTGAAAGCTATTTTTTCTTATGTGGGACCTGATCTAGAGTCAAGTCTATTGCAGCTTAAAAGTACTTAGATAGAGCAAGTTAAATATAGAATAAAACTTTTGGGTACTCCTCATCCTGCGCCGTAGAGAGCTTTCTGAATTTAATAAATATTCGCTGTCTTGATCGAAACCAACGATAACGCAGTCCGACCAGCAGACAGGTTTGTATAGCTTAACAGCCCTAAAACACTTAAAGGTGCAGGAACAATTATGTGATGGAGTATCAAGATCGATATTAATCATCATTTTGGCCTTTTTTTAACGAAATGGCTCAAATATTCCAGAAAATACTTTTTAATACTGTGACGATAAGTTTTTCACCCCAAAACTAGAAAACTGAGTCTTCGCGGACGGAACAATAACAACTGGGGGAACTAACTCTGTAGAGACGACTCGGCAGCGAGAACGGAAACTCGTCACGATTTCCTGGTACACGGAGATCTACTTCGAGCGAGCTTATACGGACGTCAAGGATAAGACAATCTTTTGTTCCACAGTACTTTTATTCTAGGTCAGGCCAACAAGCGACATGACCTCTAGCATACTCTAGTTTGTAATCCTCAAAGCTGTACAAGGTACTTGCTTAAGAAGTAACTGGTGTGAAGTGCTATTGTTACACAAATCGCAATATTTGAATAAGGACACAAAGGAGCGGAAAAAAGTCTCTTTGAAGTTAAACGAAAACTACTTAAATATTCCATCTGTTTCTACGACGGAAAGAATCTCAAAATTAAAAAGACGGATGCAATAAACTCTAGGCCATTAACGTAAGAAATTAGGTGCGATTTTACAGCTCTAATATAGAAAACAATACCTGTCTTAATTGCAGCAGCGCAGCTTAGGAAATAGAAAACGGAAAAGCAATTAAAAGTTTCTGCTTATTTATGCAAGGTTGTTTTGGAAACTATCGCGTGAAAAGAAATTAAATTTACGCGTTTAAACTCAGCTGCTATCTACCATGAAAACCAATGTTTCCAGAAAGACCATTAACACTTATATTTACCTAAAAAAAAACATGTAATAAATGACAAAAGTGCCGACAAGCAGGTGCACATGATGAAAGCGAGTAACAACAAAAATCTATTCAAAAGCTACTGTTTTTTTATGCATTTTTTGATTTATTAAAATGAAAGGACTTGAAATGGTTAAATGTGAAAGTTTACGAATGAATATGTTCCGAATAACACACACGGGAAAATCAATGAATTTTCCCGTAACAATACCTATATGCAAATTAACTGCAGCCTCCTGGCTGCAGCGATCGCGTTTATACGATACACGCCACAAACAGTTTCCGTAACAACATTTAGCTATTCAAAGTAGTGTTTTTAAGAATGTGGAAACTCAATAGTTGTATCATTTCTTGAATGCATTACGTAAAATTTTAAGAGCCATTTTCTTTGAACACAATGCGCTAACGGAATCCAGTTTGTTTTGATAAATAAAGTTGTTCTTTTCGCTCAGGTGTTTTTATCTTGATAAAACACGGTCCGATAGTTTATCGATATCAGGA
>NC_142680.1:12405728-12470728 GCF_964200805.1 Pocillopora damicornis | reverse complement strand
CTGAGTCTTTTTAAAGTTTCACTTCTTAAAGATATCTTGCGCTTTTTTGAAGTACCACTTAAATCAAGAGACAGGAAAAAAGACCTGATTGAACAGCAGGGTGTCTAAAATAGCAGAGTCCACTTTAATTTCAGTCCTAATTACAGGGGATCCTTGTTTTTCCAGTTTTCCATCCTTTAAAACTCACATATTTTGTAACCAATTCCTTATGTCAATGTTTAGTTTGGGTATGAGTATCAGTAAGAAACAATGATAGCTTGAGCAAGAGCATTTATTGCAATCTAAATAATAATATTGCATGTTGCAATATGGTAACTTGCACAACAAAATTATTTAATCACACAATTCCAAACAAAGGAAGTCAGGTTATTTACTCACCTGCTTTAACTTTTGAGGGCCTATGATACAGAAAAATAGATATGGTAAACAGTTACAGTTAATACAAAGTTGAAAGTTTGAAAGCTAAGAGATATACATTACAATCATCAGACCCTACGCATCCTTGCAAAAAAGGGTCAGTTACCACTATAACTTCTCCCAAACATTCATACTTACAGGAAATCATTAATTTTTGTCACTAAGTGGTACTTTACTTACAATAGCTCTACTGACACAAATGCATTTTTCTCTAGTTATCTCATAGCTTATGACTGTTAAGGTCATGTGGAAGGTCCCTGCTTGAGGGCTGACATTTCAATTACCTCAACAAACTGTAATCATCAGCATTGCACGCCAAGGTGTATTTCCGAAGTGGTCAAGTTTCCAAAGTAGTCACCTAATTGTTACAGATGAGTTCACTCCTTTTTGATTCCATCTTCAGCTTGATCATCCTGTAACATGTGAAAACATCAAATGTTACTCTCATATTCAAATACTTGCTTGAATCAAAAGTTATAATTTTTTTAATAACCAGCTTCCTTTAACCCTTTAATCCCTGAGAGCGACCAGCATGTAATTTCCCCTTTCAATATCATCCCTGAATCAAACATTAAGGTTATGAGAATAAAGGAAATTATAATAAACTGAAGAACCTCTTGATTATTAAACGAATTCTCCCTGTCAACACATTGGGAAATGTATAGAGAACAGTATAAAGAATATGCATACTGATGTCAGGGTGTAAAGGGTTAATAGTGCTCCAGAAATAGTAAAAAGTATTGGAGAGAAAGAAAGAAAATTCTTGAAACATTCTATATTAAAATGAAACTTTGTTATAAATATTAGTTGCGATGGCAATGGAGCATGATATGAATAAATTTAATCTCACTCAGTTTAAATGTAGAATCTAAAATCTAATTAACTTACTAATGAATAGGAGAAAGCTCAAAGTGTTTTTCCTGCTTCTGTCATTCTAAATATCACAAATCAGTTACACCACCACTTCAGTGTGATTTTTTTGAAGATGTGAACTTTTCCTTATGGTCATCTATTTTTAGTATCTATCTTTTACCAGCTGACATCTGAGAAGAATCAAGTCCACACTGGTGATTTGACATATTGCAAGCAAACCCTACAACTGATTAAATTTTATTTGATCAAAAACATGAAGGGCAATAGAGGAAATTGCCTAGCACAATTCAAGTTTCCCTTCTTAAGTATTCTGTGATTGTTTCTTCTATCATATGGTTAAGTTTACATTTTCCCTCCTTTCACTGTCATCTGTTCATCTGTTTGCTTCCCTAACAATCTTAACTATTACTGCCAACAAATGCAAGGAGCATATAAAATGTGTACAGTTATTAACACTTTAATTCCTGAGAGTGACTAGCATGTAATTTCTCCTTTCAATATCATCCCTAAATCAAGCATTGAGGTCATGAGAAAAATATAAATCATAATCAACTGAAGAACCTCTTGATTGTTAAACAAATTCTCCTTGCCAGCACATTAGGAAATGTATAAAGAACAGTATAGGGAATATGCATACTGATGTTAGGGTGTAAAGGATTAAAGACATCATGTAGTCAGTTTCATATATGTAGAGTACTGCTTGAATACGTTCAATATCCTCCCTAAGTTCCAAGGAAACAGAGTCCCAAACAACAATATTATACACAACACTAGGAATAATTGAGTTCAAATAGATTCCAAAATGGACTGAGGTGGGAATTTAATTCGTTTCAGAACAGCCAATTTATTGTTCAACAATTTACAAATATTCCTAATATGATCCTGCCAAGATAACCTATGGCCAATAAAGTTAAGCCAAGACAAGGGGACTATTGGGAATGTTGACTGGTTTGCCACCTCATAGTGCAAGCTTTATAGCTTGTTCGGAGGTATGGCATGGAAAGGAAAGACTTGTCGATCCTTAGCCTTAACCAGTCAACAAGCAGTTGATTCTGTTTCAGACAAAGTCTGCGTCTGCAACTGAGCCCGCGAACGTCGTTGGTAACTTTTATATGGTCAGTTTTCAGTTCTAATCTACCGACGATTTTGCAGAGGTGAAACAAAAGTCAAATATTTATATGGCAGGCCAAAAAAATTTCTTCAGTAGTATTTTTTCATGCTTTTCCTTGGATGGAATGCAAAATTAAATCGAATTTTAAAATAGAGGATTCGCTTGATAATAATATCTTAAGGCAAATTAAATTAAAATGAAAAAGTTCAACATTATTTCCCACCTCTCAAAATCAAAGCTTGCGTTAATTAAATGTTAGGGTTAGAGCTTGGAAGTGGATTCAACTTTTGAAAAACTGGGGGTGAAAACAACGGGGATAAAAGAACGCTTCTCACGGGAGCTCATGGCTATTAAACCCGTTGTGAATGGTAGATATTCTTCCTTGGCTAAGTTCTTTCCTAACTTATTATTTAATAATAGTTTTAACGCGAGCATTGCCAAGATTAAGCTATCCCTAAGAAGTTTTGTGGAAGGGAGAGGGGGGAGGGGGGGGGTGCAAATATTTGCAGTAGTCTAAATTTTTCTCCATTACCGGTATGAGGTATTCTCTTTCATCACACAGAGTATAAAATCACTCTTAGAATTGGGAACTTATCTAATCTCAGAACTGTCAATATTATATCATTGTTTTTTTCCTAGAAACCTCCCGCCCTTTTGGTAGTGGCCACAAAAGAAAGGTCAATAGATCATCATTCAAGGATTATGACAGGCTGCTTACGAAACAAAGAAAGTAACTTAGTTACAAAGAAAAGAGCATTTACAATACAAAGTAGGTACAAATCTAAAAAGTAATGCAAAGTCTCTCAAGTGCCATTTTGACAGTTAACCTAAGGACCATGGTTACATAATTTTTATATTGTGCTTTCAAGAAACTGACTTGATTACTGGTAATTTCAAGAACCTCTCGCCACTTGGAACATCACAAAAAGATGAAAAACTAAGATAATAACTAATGTTTTGAGTTGATTTTCTCTTCCAAATTGTTATAGTAACAATTGATGGTCAACTTAAGTTCTGATGACTTCGTGGTTCTCTGTCTAACAGAAGATCAAACAGCAGTTTTTTGATAAATAATCTCCTTTATCAGAAAATGATGATAACAAAGGAAGTAGAAAAAAGATGGCCACGCAGAAGTGCCTTACCAATTTACAGAAATGAGGCAGATGCTATCCAAATAGACAAATTTGTGGCAAAATTGGTCAAAGATGACACTCGTCTTTTTCCTGAGTTTGGATGTGGTAAAGAAGCAGTCCTGGAAACAGTTTTAAATAAAATCAGGGAGCAGAGGCGCCAGCAGAAAGAAAAATACCTTACCAGTAAAGAAGGGCTGTCAACAGACAGTGCATCTGAGTCAACCGAGTCAGCCGAGTCCAGTAGTTGAAATCCTATTCCACCTACTTATACATATCAGATGCAACGTGTGCAGAAAGCGTACAACCTTTATTTTGAAGAAGATGTGGGAATTACAGAAGTTATTACCGCCAATAATTGACTTCCAGTTTTTTTTCTCGATCTTGAGAACCAAAAACTATACTTAAAAGTTAAAGTAGCTTGTGATAAGATAAAGCAAGGTTAATTTTGTTATGTTTTTAAACCTTAATGTGGGATGGGTTTGTAAAACATTGTTTCAGGATAACATTTTAGTTTTAAGTATGGGGACCAGAAAATGTCCATGTAAAGTCATTGCAAATTCTAGGGGGCGGCGGCGGTAGGTTTGAAGGAAAGTTTGATGTATGAACTGGAATTTCTGGCAAGGTTTGGAGATTCAAACCTTAAACCTTCCTTGAGAGAGGTACGGATATCATGACAATAATGACAATTTTCTGCTGCCAAGAATGCATTCTTTAAGGTCAGAACGGATAAATGTATTTTCCGCTGGTATTCGAAGTAATTAGGCGTACTTGTTTCGCTTTGACACCTTCCACTCCCTTTATTGTGCCTTCTACGCTGTTATTGGTCGGCTTCTAGTACTTATACTCTCTACTGTTCACTCTACACCATTCACGTTTGCGGTTTCCTACTTCACAGTTTTACATCTTTTTGCGAGTGTTTTTTCAAGCGTGTGCTTCTAATGTCCAGCGAACAGGAGCAAACCGAAGGTTCTTCCCGCTCAACAGATACGACCCAACCGGTTCATGGTGGTGGCAACTCAGCATCTGTCGACCAGGTTTTTTCAATGTTTAAAGATTACCTGGAGAAGAAATTGGAGGTTAAAACCAAGCAGATCGAGCAAAAGAGCAAAATAGACAAAGTCGTGCAATTGAAATACAAGGGCAACCAGAAGCAGTACGAGCTCAATGCAGAATTGGATTCCATCACTGAAAGCATAAAAACCGAGTCAGAGCGCGGCGAGCCAAATTTACCGCTGATTAAGAAGTATTCTCAAGAGGCCAGGGAGCTTATTCGCAAACGGCAAAAGCTAATAAAAATTGCCGACAAAAGCAAGGACGGTTGGCAAGTTGTGGCAGAGTACGAATCCGATGAGTTGGCGTCGGACTCCGAAGATGAGAAACGGCTCAAAAAGGCTAGAGAAACGGTGAGTCGAAAGAGACGACAAAAGGACCAACTCACAAGCGGGAGCGGAAAGAAAGCAAGAGCCGCTGTGGGTTCTGATAATCAGCTTTTTCGTGGTAAGAAAAATTGCCTACAATTTACTTTGTGATTTCATAAGGTTTTGGATCCGCTTACGCATCATACCATACAACTTGTCTGATTTATTTATTACGGGAATTTAAGGGTAAAATAATTTACGTTCGTTTGAGCGACGCGAATTAGAAGGTAAATGTATTTTCGGCTGGTATTCGAAGTAATTAGGCGTACTTGTTTCGCTTTGACATCTGCCACTCCCTTTATTGTGCCTTCTACGCTGTTATTGGTCGGCTTCTAGTACTTATACTCTCTACTGTTCACTGTACACCATTCACGTTTGCGGTTTCCTACTTCACAGTTTTACATCTTTTCGCGAGTGTTTCCCCCCTCCCCCCTCTGCTTACTACGTTTTCTTTTATTACTTTTATTCAGGCCGTAGAGGCGCTTCTTGCGACTACTCACGTTGCTACATGTGTGAAAAACTTGGGCACTGGGCTAAAGACTGCAGATCCATGTTCTGGCCAGGAAGTTACCAGTTTCCCAATTACAATACTTACCCTGGACTCTCCTACAACAAGCCAGCCTGAAGCCATTCATCTCAATACCAATCAAAGCAGTGAAGAGGACTTAGCACAGGTAGAAGAAATCGTACAGAAATACGAACTTGAAAGCGGACAGTCTTTAACCGTTAAGGGTAATTTGAAGAAAAATCTAGGGTTTTGGAGATCTATTGGTGCTCCAAATTTCATTTTGACTATTATTGAAAAGGGCTACAAATTACCATATGCTAGCCTTCCATTAGCTGTAAGGCTAAAGAATAATAAGTCTGCTCGACTTCATGCTAATTTCGTTGACCAAGCTGTTTTTGAGTTAGTTAAATCAGGTCGGGTTTGTAGGGTTGATAAGCAACCTTTTATTGTCAACCCCTTATCAGTATCTATTCGGCCATGTGGCAAAAAGAGATTAATTCTTGATTTACGTCACGTTAACAGGTCGCTAATTAAACAAAGAATCAAATACGAGGATTGGAAAATTGCTATGGCTTATTTTGCCAAGGATTCGTACATGTTTTCTTTTGACTTGAAAATCACCATATCGAAATTTCGCAGGATCACCAAACGTTTTTGGGGTTTTGTTGGCGTGCTCCAGATTCCAATAACGAAGTATTTTATGTTTTCACCGTTCTTCCGTTTGGTTTGTCTACAGCTCCCTATATTTTCACAAAGCTTCTTAAACCTTTAGAGAAACATTGGAGAATACAAGGTACTTGCATAGCTATTTTCTTAGATGATGGTTGGGCGATAGTTCAGGACAAAGAAGGTTGTCTTCTTAAGGCACAAACCGTAAGGCAGGACTTGTATGGTGCGGGTTTTGTAGTGAATGAAGAGAATTCGGTATGGGAACCTACTCAAATTTGGGACTGGTTAGGTATAACCTGGAATTCTTTATTGGGTACTCTAAGAATTGTAGAGAGAAGAATTACTAAGATTACCAACACAATAGATCGTATTATTGAGGCCGATTTTAAACTTTCTGCTAAAGAGCTGGCTTCTTTCACGGGTCAAATTATCTCTACTGCGCCTGTGGTTGGAAACATTGGTAGGATAATGACCAGACATTGCGTTATGTCTACCTTGCGTGTAGATAATTGGGATTCAGTATTTTGTCTTGATGATTATTGCAAAGAGGAATTATATTTTTGGAAAGATAATTTGATTAACCTCAACAGCAGACATTGCTTTGTAAGTAAAGATCCTAGTTACTTTGTTTACTCAGATGCTAGCGCCACTGGAGGCGGTGCATTCATTGACTTTAACAATGACTTTGTGTGTCACAAATTGTGGACGGAGAACGAAAGTTTGCGAAGCTCAACATGGAGAGAGTTATCTGTTATTGAATTTTCATTGAAATCATTTGCCCCTGTACTTAAAGGATCGCACGTTAAGTGGTATACTGACAGCCAAGCCGCTGCCAAGATTGTTGAAGTGGGCAGCATGAAACTTGATCTACACAGGATCGCGCGGAGCATTTTCAGTATTTGTATCCAGTCGGGGATTCATTTAGAGGTCCAGTGGATTCCACGTACTTTGAATCAGCAAGCTGACTATATAGGTCGATTAATTGATACCGATGATTGGCAAATTACCAACGAATTTTTTCTATTTCTTGATGAACGTTGGGGGTCCCGTACTGTTGATTGTTTTGCCAATTATTACAATCACAAACTCCCCAAATTCTTTTCAAGATTCTGGAATCCCAATACTGCAGGTGTCGATTTCTTCTTTCAGCCTCTTGGCGGGGAAAATTGTCTAGTGGTTCCACCCGTGGGTATTGTTCCACGTGTTTTGCATTATATGAAGTGTCAGTATGCCGTTGGTACACTTGTTGTACCCTTCTGGCCTTCAGCTCATTACTAGCCATTAATTATGCACAGATATGGTGATTCTCTTGTGGCCCACGTTATTCGTGCTGGGAGGGAGGTTCTTATTCATGGAAGAAATCATAATTCGCTGTTAGGGTCTCACCAATTCACAGGCTATATTATCGCCTTAAGAATGGAATTTACCGAGTAACAATTTGGACTTGTTCATCAAGTGTGTTGGCACTGGCCTAAGCAATGGTTTGATTTCATGAGGCACCGGCCGAAACAATGATTTGCATCTGGTGGCACTGGCCTAACAATGATGTCTTGTTTTAAGGGCACTGGCCCAGACTCCGGCCCAAACAATGATCCATTGGGCACTTTGGGATTCCCATTTTATTGTCACTACACTAAGGGCGTGCGTTTTGTTCCTTTTAGTTTGTATGTTGTGTTCTTGTTTTTTCAGATAATTTCTTCAAGCAAGTCATGGAAAGGTTCCCCAGTTCTTTCGTCATCGAATGCCAATCAGGTTTTAGACGTGATGTCGAAATCCAAAGCAGATGCTACAGCAAAATCCTATATGTGAGTTATTAAGAAGTTTTTGGATTGGTGTAAAAGCAAGCAAATAAGCTTTGAGCTACCTTTTCCTTTAGGTGTCGTATATCTTTATTTGTTCGAAGTCCAACAGTCTTGTAGTTCCAGTTCTTCTGTAATTTTGACCCACGCCGCCCTTAAATGGCTACATTCATTTGTTCCAAGTCTTGATTGTAACCCATTGGATAGCGATTTTTGCAGAAATATTATCGAATCTGCCAAACGCCAGAGGTCACAACCGATTGTGAAAAAGAAACCCATTACCACCATTAGGAACATATTGGACGTTCATAACAAGGAAGATTCTAATCTGAAGGATCTTCGTATTGCCGCATTATGCTCATTAGCTTTCGCAGGTTTTCTTCGGTATGACGATTTATGTAATATCGTTCCGAAGCATATTGAGTTTCATAATGATTATATAAGGATTTTCTTGCCTCGAAGCAAAACCGATATTTATAGGGAAGGGAATTATGTCTATATTAGCGCTTCCACATCTAAGTACTGTCCTGTCGGTGTCTTAAGAAGGTATTTGAACCTTTCTGGGATTGACAGCAATAGTAATCTTCCTTTATCTAGACCTCTAACTTTTCACCCTAGTAATTCTAGCTATACCCTGAGAAGTGGTAAGATTTATTATACTAGATGCAGGGAAATTCTTAGAGATTGCCTGAGTAAGCTAGGTTATAATCCTAATAATTTCCGTCTTCATAGCTTAAGATCCGGTGGCGTTACATCTGTAGTGCGTAATAGTGGTCATTTGATTTCAGAAAGACTACTTAAAATACATGGTAGATGGAAGTCTGACTTTGCCAAGGACATATACATTGAAGAGAGCCTTGATAATAGATTACAAGTAACTAAGTATTTACGCTTGTAATATCATTGAGCATTTATATTTCACACGTTCCTTTATTCTTTATATTAGCGTAAACAATAAAGCGTTCTACTAATGAATTGTAAAAAAAAAAGTAATAATTTTTATATTATTATTATTATTTTTTTTTTTTTAATAGTATCTCTTTATTGCGCCGTACTCTCCAAAGGGAGATGTTAGTCTACTTACAATAAAGTTCAATAATACAATATGAATAACATAAAACGATAACTTTACCATATCCGAATACAATACGTTGATTGAAAAGCCATTACTGCTAAATTACATTTGTGCATTGAGACTTTGATACATTAAATGAGGAACTATAACAAAAGTGAAAAAAAAGAGAAAGAACGTAAGGAGTATTGTTTGAAGTGTTTTGGTGAGAGTTTCACTGTTGGCAGGTGTACCACTAAGTTTTTTATTTATTTACTTTTTTATTATTTAAATTTTGTTTTTATTTTATTTTGTATTTTTTAAAGAGAGTTGAGATATTTTAACCGCATTTGTCAGGAGCTAGTTATTGACGGTATTTTCAATTAGGTCCCTTTGGTGAACTGCATTCACAAAGTCGTGGAGGACAATGGGCTTGTTGTTAAGTTTACAACTATAGATATAATAACGCATGAATAGTGTGACGTAGTCGAATTTCTTGGTGGTACTATTCTCGTTTAAGTTGGAGGTAATTCCGAATAAAAGTTCCTCCGTAGTTGGAGAGAACTGTGAATTGTACGTTGTGTTAAACCACTGAATGACTTTCTGTATGAATGATTTCGTAAAGGGACAGTGAATAAAGGTGTGATCGATTGAGTCTTTTTCCCCACAAAAGCAGCATTCTTCGTCAGTTTTAATACCATATTTGAATAGTTCTCTCTTTGTCACCACGATTCTATGAATAAACTTAAATTGAAATTCTTTTAGTTTTGTTTCTTTGCACAGCTTTCGTATTGACTTAAATATCTTTGCCCATTTTTCATCATTCAAAGAAAGTATTTCGCTCCATCTTTTAGGACCTGCCTGACCTCCAGTGTGGATTTTAGCAATTAAAAGATTATAGAAATCCCTTGATTTGGCTTTATCAAGGTTGAGCGTGAAATTTCCGTTGAGGTGAAAAAGATGATCGTTACTTGTGAAAAACTGATTATTAACTGATTCTATTTGTCTTGCTTTCGACCGTAGCCGGTCAGGTATGGCACTAATAATCTGAAAATACTGGAGGAAGTTTGTCTTGCAAGAAAACTTTCCTTTAAATTCTTGGAATGAGAGATAGCTACCATCCTCCTTCAACAAGTCTTTAATAGAAACGATTCCCTTCTCCATCCAGTTGCTGAGATAAACGGGTGTTTCATCAATTTTTGTATTATGATTTAATGTACTTAATGTAATTAATGTAATATCATTGAGCATTTATATATTTCACACAGGATAAACAATGAACAATAAAGACAATAAAGACTTCAGTAAACAATAAAGACTTCTACAAATGAATTGTAAAAAAAAAAAAAAAAAAGAGTAATAATTTTTGTATTATGATTTAATCTAGATGTAATAATCTGTGTTTTGGATCCGCTTACGCATCCTACCATACTGCTTGTCTGATTTATTTATTACGGGAATTTAAGGGTAAAATAATTTACGTTCGTTTGAGGGAAGCGAATTAGAACGTAAAGGAACTTGTCACAACGACTTATCCTAACGCCTTGTTGCAGTACACACTGAGTGACTTCTCCCCTGGTGTTTTCCAACCTCAAGAATCAGGAAAACAAATTTAGTAGGTATAAAATTAAGATAAAAAAGGATTTATTTGCCTGTGCCTGGTTATAAAATGTATCATTAAATTGTCATTGGTCTGCTTGCGAAAAAGGGGCCTATCCAATGTTCTCAATTAACATTTGAATGGTTTAGTGGCCTGGTTTGAGTATCTACTGTATGAATATAGCTTTTCTCTTAACATTTTGCTTATTTTTATCCTAGACATGACTCAGACCACAGCAGATTTAATTGTAATAGTGACTCTAGGAAAATCATCCTAAAAAGAAGTGAAGATGGATCAATTACGGAAGATGAAAAAATCAGGGAGCATTTAGAAGGATTTTGTCGTAAAGATTACTTCCTAAATAGAGAACTGTTTGTTTTCCAGAGTTATTGCACCTTAAGGTTTACATAAGCATATCTGGTGTTGTATCCATGAATACTACCTGCATAATGAAAATGGTTTTAGAAGGGATCCACTTAGGCAGGCCTTTGTGCCATAGATGGAAAAACTTTTAACCAAATTTGCTTATCAATACTACAACCATATCCATCTCTTAAATCTGCAAAGGGCATATACATGATTGACAATGTATGGCACACAGCATCTAGTTCTCTTTGTTCACTCTTACAAAGTTTTTTCACTTAGTTATTTTAATTTACTAACCTTCATAGATAGCTGCCTAAATTGCATATGAAGCAAATTTTTGTTTCCTTTTTCTGGCTGGTAGTTGTATTAAAGGTTTGAAATTGTTGGTCTCAGTTCCTAGCGATTCAGTGACCATTTTGTTTAATTCATGATGTGTAATAATTCATACACTGTCATACATTACACATTTAAAATACAAATTACTAAAATCACTGAGAAATAGTACAAATGAAGAGCCAGGAAATAAAATTAAGCAAACAATGGATAAAAGAACAATACTTAGAGAAATAGTAACCATGATAATGATAATGATAATGATGATAAGGCAGATATTAAGGCAAATGTTCAGAGTGTTGCTCAGAGAAATTGAAGATTTAAAGTTACAATAAGTCTAGAAGGATTTTTTCATAAAGATTAGTTCCTAAATAGACAACTGTTTGTTTTCTAGAGTTATTGCACACTTAAAGTTTACATAAATTTTGTTGGGAAGCATTTCTGGTGATGTGTCCATAAATACTACCTGCATATTGAAAATGATTTCGGAAGGTAAGAATGTCTAGAATGTTGAGCAAATGGAGGGTGCTATCTGTTTGGTTATGAAATGTATCAATAACAGTGGGGCAAAACTCCCTCATGGTTGTTCTAAAGTGAGCAATCAATAATTGCTAAGAAGATACACATGTAAAATGCATCTTCTGCTCTTCTTTGTTCACCAGTGTTTCGTTGGCCGTGTCGCTGTCACTTGGGATTGAGATTGACAGAGTATTCTAAGGTTAATCACAATTATTCTCTTGAGGGAAATGGTATGTAAGTTGGCACAACTCTTGCATCCCCAGCGTCTGGATAAGTCATGTAAAATACCATCTTTCTTTCGTTGTATTTTGAACCTCTCAATACCTGACTAATTAATGGGTTGATAAAGGATTCCGTTAGGTGGGAAGACAGTATTAAAGGAAAAATGGCAACTTTGCAAATCCTGAAAAGTTTCCTTCAAAAACTAACAGAACTTCTTATAAAAGTTTTTTATAAGTAAATAGTGATTGAAATAAAATATTCTGAAGGATGTGATCTTTTGGCTGGGTTGAGTGAAGAGTACTGCATGTGACAGTGTGGGCAGACGGCGTGCCATTTGGCAAGGATGACACAGTCACTGCATATTTAGTTTGCTCTCTCAACCTGCTGAATAGAGTACAATGTTGTAATGATAATCATTTACTCCTTGGTGCCAGCTGTGAAGATTATCCATTCCTGAAATCTTACTCAAATCACCTGAAGGAAGAAATGGAACAGATTGAAGGGAAGACATTGACCACTTAGAGAGGAGAGCAGGTTGTGTTCAAATTTGAACTGATACCATCTGACAGAAAATGGATGTCATCCCACTCACGAGAACTAAACAATTGTTCAACCTACTTTTCACATTTTGCCAATGTTAATCAAACAAACAAGGGAACCATTGGTGGTTTTATTGGTGGTTCTAAAGCAACATGGTAACCATGGCAGTACACTGAGAGACTGGCCATTGCAGAGAAAGAGGAAAAGTCGAAGAAAAGACTTAAAGATCCCATGGGCAAACAAAGAAGTCATATTACCAAATTTACTGCTCAAAACAAGTTGAGACAAGAATTTGTTCCTCTGTTGGGGGGAAGTATCTTGATTTACCCAAGGCGGAGCCTCTACATAACGCTTCTTTCGCTTCTCGCTGAACCACAAAAGAAAGACCTTGTTTAGTCTCCCAAACTTGACGTTTCAGGCACTTCAAAACTGCAAGCAGAAGAGAACTGTCTGGAATGTCAGAGACTGTTGTTGCTTCCTTGAGGTGAGTCTGGTTTGTGTCCTGCATGACAACATAGAGTGCAGCTGAAAACCAGTTCTGCCAAGCATTGATTGTGCATTACATTCTCATATGGATTCACGTGGCTTGAATCAAAGTACTTTTGTTGGCATTTTGCCACTTTGATAAAGGAACTTCTGGGCCCGGTTGTTCAAAACTGCGATTAGCGCTAATCCACGATTAAATAGGCTAATCGCAGATTAAATTTAAGTCGCCGATTAGTTTCTGTTGTTCAAAGCCCGATTATTCCTAACCTTCGATCAAACCAAGGGTTAAATCTAACCCTGCTCGCTAGGTGGATTAAATCCTTAATCGGCAGATTAAAAAATAAAAATCACAACATGGCTGACTTGTTGTATGGTTGTGTTGGTGTTGATGGGCGAAGAAAAAGGAAGCGAAGAGAGTTTAGGAGCATCGGTTTCACGATAGATGGATATACAGACGAAGAATTAAGAGCAAGGCAGACTTTTCGGGCGCCATTTGTTTTTTTGTTTACATGGGAGTACATGTAAAAGAAAATAAGAAAGAAACAAAAGTCTAAAGTCCGTTAATTTTCACTTTGCTTTGTGTTTGTTAGCGAAGTATACATTTTATGCAAGGTATGGACATTGAGAGGTGTTACAATAATGTTTCCATTTATAAACTTACCTGTTTCAAACCCCTGTAACCCAGTAAATGACGGTGTGTCACTGAACATGTTTATTATTTTTAAACTGGCTTCTGATGGGTTCGGGGGTGCAGGGCCACCACCTGTCTTCTTCTGTTCACTTTTAAAGGAACTGAATTCTCTTTTCGCGTGACTCTGGAGGTTTTTCCACTTGTCTCGTACTTCCTGCGTTGATCTTACTGTCACACCGACGGCGTTTACCGCCTCCGAGATTTCTTCCCAAAACTTGTTTTTTTTTGCATTTGTTATACTGTTGGTAAATTTACTTTGAAGAATGTCCATATTTTCTTCAAATTTTTCCGTTAAAACGGAAATTTCAGCGGGTGAAAAGTTTGCTTTCCGCACTTTCTTCGCTGGAGAAGCCATATTGACAAAAATAAATTTCTGGCAATTTTATGACGTAAACTGGCACAAAATAAATTATAATTAATTAATATAATTCATTTTATGCTTAATCGCGGATTAGTAAATCGACCGAGTAATCTCCCTTTGAAAAACCGTTTTTTAACCAACGATTAACTAACCCACGATTAAGAAATTTAATCGCCGATTAGGCCTAATAGGTGATTAGTTTAATCGCGGTTTTGAACAACCGGGCCCTGAAGATCAACCCTCTTTCAAAGGGGTCAGTTGTGAAACTTCACACTTTGGCATTTGTTGTAGTCAAATTCAGAGATGCAGTTTCTATTTACTCAAGAGTTGAGGTGCGCATTGAGCAAGTGGAAAAGCTAAAGACCTCATGTCAACACACACCAGGAAGTTTAACATCTGAGGCTTGGGCCTCAATTCAATGCAGGGTAGAGAGGCAAAGCATGTTAAGCTGGCTTAGTGTGTGGAAAACAAATGCAATGCCAAAAAGACCTTAAGGTGGTGGACAGTGTTCAGACACAAATTTGTCCATATGGTGTGCCTGAGAGAAAGGGACCCCAACAGCATTGCTCATTGCCAAAAAGAGACTTGGTAGTTTATTTAAATATTCAACACTGCCCAAGTTTATATGCAAAAAAAAATATTGAAAAATTTATATGTCAAGCCAAGTTTGTCCACATATGATTAAAACCAATGGAACTAATTAAACATACACCTTTGCATCTGTTTGTTCAGTGCTGCAGGATGCCGTTCACATTCCAGTATCCTTAATAATATTTTATGATGAGAACTTCACCACCTAACTGTATGCCATCAGAGGAGGAAACTTCAAAGGATACCCTCCTTCACTGCAGTTAAGGTCGACCTTCAATAAAAATTTTTCCATACATATTGTGCAGCTTTTCTTTTTACTGCAGGAATTAGATGAACCAAATGTAAGTAGGGCAGGGAAGAAGCTTACCCTAGATCCAGTTGAATGGAAAAGATTAAACCAATTTTATTAAATTTCTTTCCTTGATGTTGACACAACTGGAACTGCTGTGGATTGCTGGAAAGCCATTGACAGTTATCTCTGTAACAGAAAGATGGCTGAACAGGCATGCACTAATTAGTATATAATAAAACTGCTGTTTGTTTCGTTTCAAAACTTTTATTGTTGACTTCTTATTGACTTTGATTTTCTACTGTCAAATAAGCAAGGTTATAATGTGAATAAAATATTTGGGTTGTTGTCAGACTTGAAATTTGTGAGTGTGTTATGAAAGACCTTCAAATTATTGACAGGTGCTTGCAATATATGATAATGAACCATAGTCTGTTGAAGCATTTTTGGTTTTCAGATGAATTTTCACCCTTGTCATGGCTAGTTCCTATAACTTGACATGCTCTGCAGACAATCAAATCATCATAAGTGATGTGAAATGAAACTGTTTATGTTCCAATACATACACACTGATGAGAGCACTGAATCAGAGGTTAACTTAAGTGTTTCCTACTTTAAAAAGCTCAAACCGCAAGAAATTGGTAACCTCAATCTCAGGCCATTTTTTTTAAAATTTCTAATACTCATGTAACGTAGTAGTTACTAATTATTTTTCTTTAATTCTTATTCTTATTTTATTATATCCTTTGAACAACTTTTTCCTTACTGATTTATTTTTAACAGTCTAATGATCTCATGATCCATAAAGAATATCCTTTTGATCAAACGCAACTTCATTTTACTTTTATAATTAACCTTTGTTTTGTCAGTGCTACACAACAAGTATAGAGTCAACAGATTTTCATTAACTTAGTTATACCCTGAGGCAAAAGCAAGAAATGTTTACTTTTGTGATCTCCTCAGGTGAAACACTTGTGCAAAGTGAATAAGCAAAAGCAAAGGTAAAACTTTTAAGTTCCTCCCTATGTTAATAACCTTTGGGGAGAGCAGAAAATGTTTTTCCATGCACTCACAGACACTTAAGAAATTGGTTGTTGGTTATTGTGCAAATTTCATAGTATCCTAACAACAGCCTGATTGTACTTCAATCAAGATTCTCCTGTCGATTACAAAGCCAAGAGCAAACTTAAGTAAAGTCCAATTTTGGAAACCAGTCAGAACTGTCCACAGTCGAGCAAAAACTGGACAGCAGCATAGAACAAAAACACTTTGTTCTTTGATGATGTACTACTGCGCATTTTCCCTTAAAGTTGAAAATACTTTGCTTGATTGGCAAGCATTACATCAGCTATGGATAGCGATGAGGATCTTCACAACTTTATAGGGGTAACTCTATTAAGATACTAATACAATCATGCATTGTCATGGTCTCCATACAACAAAAAATGAGCAGGGAAAAGATATCTTCAAAATTACAATACAGGGAGAATTCAACAAAAGAATTGTTATCAAGAGTTATGGTCCAGACTTAGAGAAGATTACTGAATGAACAAAGGCATTCTTCCCATCGTGTTTACATTTGTAACTGTTTACAAAACAGTGGATTCCAACTTGAAAGCATTTTGTGTGAACAATGTGTACTTCTTTGACAGCTCCTATTGCAAAACTTCAAATTTCAATTACAGTTCTAAATCAAAAATCAATAAATTTACATGTGCCAAAGGATGCCTCTTAGGCACTGAATATACCACTCATGGGAGGTGGCAATTTTTCCAGCAGTTAGGTGGTCATGACACATAGAAACATAGCTTAAATGACCTCAAATCACCTGAAGTCAAATTTTTCAACCTTCTTTTAGAGGAAATTTTACTGAAGGTCGATAAGAATGCTACGGATGTAAACCAATGAGGCAATTCAAGGATTCAGTTTCCTCACAAATTAAGTCAAACCAGCCAAAAGACCACATCCATCGGAGTATTTCATTTTAATTACTATTTACTTATAAAAGACCTCTATAGGTCTACCAATCTACCAATGACGAAGGTCTCCGGGCCCTCAAACATTTTTTCGATCAACGCACTGTTAAGGAACCTAACTCTGAAACACTACTCCGTCTGGCCGAACTAGTACTCACACTCAATTGCTTTTCATTTGGTGGTAACTACTACAAACAAACTAATGGCGTAGCCATGGGTACTAAAATGGGACCCAGCTATGCCAATCTTTTTGTAGGTTTTATCGAACATCAATTTTTTAGCCAATACCACGGCCCAAAACCTGAACTCTACGGCCGCTACATTGACGATTCCACCGGCGCTACCTCCTCTACCAAAGAGAAGCTCACTCAATTTATAACCGCCGTCAATTCCTTTCATCCGGCTCTTAAATATACCTGAGAAATTTCCGACACTTCTTTGGCTTTTCTTGACATCAAAATTTCAATTGAAAGCAACGGCTTATTTACTAGTGTTTACTACAAACCTACAGATTCACATAGTTACTTGCTGTATTCATCCTCACATCCATCACACGTAAGGAATTCCATACCTTTTTCACAGTTTCTCAGACTTCGTCGTTTATGTAGTGACGACTCTGATTTTTCGGAAAAATCAGAGGCAATGTGCCAGTTTTTCGATAAACGTGGCTATCCTGTTTCTGTCGTTCAAGCGGGCAACCACCGTGCCCAACAAATCGATCGACAGGCAGCACTAGAAACGGCCGAGAAGGAGAACACTGACCGCATTCCATGTACTCTTACATTTCACCCTCACAACCACGCAGTTAAATCTATCATTCTTAAAAATTTTAAATTACTCCAAAACGATTCAGAGACTGGCACTATCTTTTCGCAACCCCCACTTATTTCATTCAAACGTGACAAAAACATAGGCAACTTTTTAGTCAGGAGTTCATTTCAAACCAATGACCAGTCTGGAACTTTTAAGAATGGCTGCCTGTTAGGATCGAGAATCGTCCGTCAACGACCATTTTGGTGAATTGCTCATATTTTGCCCAATGATACCCTTTGGTAAACTATTTTCAAAAATCAAGTTTAAAAGTTCCGACGATTATTAAATTTTTAGAAATTGGCGAAAATTTGAAAACGCGGTTTAAGTGCGGTTTTCCGCCTATCAAATTGTCCAAAATTCACTGCAAAAACCAAGCTCCGTTGAAGGCTTAAAATTAATTCAATTGACACCAAACTTCACACGGTATAAGAAAAAGCCTTCCCATCCATTTTCACTATGTTAATTTTTCTGTACACATTGATACTGAGAATTTTTAAGTCTTCTTAGCAACACCCTCAAAGAGCGCTTAATATGACAGCAAAAAATAGGTTAAATTTAACGCGATAAAAGTGTACCTGGTACCTCATTTTTCAATTTTTTAACTTGATATTCGTAATATAATGATACTATTTATTTCCTGAGTAAACTTTGATGCTTTGAATCGGACCGCTTCCCTTCGAAAATACCACAAATGTTTGTGTCCAGAGCGAGCAAAATGATGTGTGTTGTGTAAACAAACGCTAATCTTATCATTCCTTCCCTGGTGGAAAAAGGTTTTAAAATAAACTTTAATTCTGGAAATGTCTGACTTGTATTCCACAAAATATTGAGTTATAGTGAAGTCGTACATTCAGAGTTGTGTGAGAGCTGAGAGAAAATAAAATCACCGTCGAAAATGTTCTTACAGTCATTTCATCGATCACCATTACAAGTATTACGATTACGAAAATTGTGACAATTGATCAGTCTGTTGAATGACTTTTAAACATTTCATCTGCAAGGGCTTTGTTTTAGTTTGTTTTAGATATATATGTATATATAAATCAAGAATTCCAGCGAATACAGAAGGAGAACAGCATTCTTTACAAGCAGTTCAGTGTATTAACGCGAATTGTTCCTATTTATCATAATTAACCGACATCCGGTCCCAACAAACACTGGCCGCACCACATGAGACCCTAAATGGGCTGTCATCATGAAATATACCAAAGACTGAAAACAAAAACTTTACTCAAGGTCTGATAACCACACGATAACACTATTATACTTCAATCTCAGATGTATTTTCATTGAGCTTCCAACATCTCACACCATCTTTACCAAGATGCTGTAATTCAAACACAATTTTCTCTCGTGGTAAAGCCTGTCACGTCATCACTGCCCACCCACGAAGCTCTTGCGCAAATGGTTGAAATTTCGTAACAGAGCTAAGGAAAGTTATTTCACGGACGAGTCTTGAGCTTTCATACGTGCTCTCATCAGAAGTTATTATTTCTTGTCATTTTATGGCTCTCTGTAGCTATATAACGCTAGTTGGTAAGGTGACCCCTTGCGGGCGATCTCCTGATTATCCTGGTCAGGTGGAATGCATTACACTCGAGGATTGCACGAAAGATGTAACTGGACATCTATCGACTCTTGGACTGAGTGCAGATGAAGGTTCTAGAACTGAAATGAAGCTGCTATTAGCCAGAGCCGGTAAATATTGATTTTGTGTGTTTTCAGGTAACTTTATTGTGCTTATGAATAAGTGCTGCAACAGATTTAATTGGTGTTATATTTTTTACAGGTGTTTTCTCATTTGAGCAAAAACATCTTACCCTGACTATTTGCCCACGCCATAGGGCAGACTTTGGCATACGTTGGAGGACTAGGAAAACCCTTTGTGCAATTCCCAAGGATCTAGCGACACATAAGTCCTCAAGTGCCAAAGGAAGCAACCGTGTGGATAGCCGAAAATCGATGTATATTTTTTGCAACACCAACACCTTAGTTCCAGTTGGGTCGCGTAAGTTGAATTGCTTCTGTTGATAAATGTTCTCATGAAATTGCTTTTTCTCACGTTTATTTTTAATACCTTACACAAAAAAAAAGCACTATAAGTTTCAACTTTCTCAAGCTAGCAAATTTTATATTTGTGAGGAAACTGCAATTTATATTGCTAACGTTTTTTTCTCGTCTGAGTAGCTGATAATCCATTGATTGATGACAGATTGATTACTTTATACCTAGAAATAGTAATTGATATGAGTTATTTACTTTGCTTATTTTTAATAAAAGCAATTTGTAGGCGATGCGACGAGTTTATCTGCAGGCAAGTTGCAGATGAACAGACGCCGGCGGAGAGCGCTGGAGCAAGTACTGTGTCTACCCCTAAAGAGCCTCGAGTGGTGCAGATACCTGAACAACAGACAATGGTAAGCTTCAAATATGAATTGATGATCTCAATCTCGTTTTTTAAAAGGAAAAGAGTCATTTTTAGAAGAGCATAGAAATTGGAAAAAAAATCGAGGAAGAAAAAACACGTGACAAACACAAACACAGCGTGACAAACACAGTAGTAAATCTGGGACAAGGCTCCTTCGTTGACCAGTAAAACTCACTGCTTTTCGGTCACTTTTTTTATATGAGGGTTGGGGAAGGGGAGCGGTACTATGCCGCACTTTGGTAGGCTAATTCCTGTCCCACATTTGTTTGTTTTCTGGATGTCCCGAAACAGTACCTGGTGCTGCTGAGATTTTTTATTACCCGAAACTGATTCCCTACAAACATATACAAAGAAATCGGTTTTAGAGATTTGATGCTTATAGAGCAAAACTTTTCGTAGGTTCATGAGATGGAAACAGACCGTCCAGGAGAGGAATCAAGTGTTGGCAGTGAGTCATCTTCTGATGGTCTAGAGACGGACTTGATGTTTCTGGAAATATCATCCCAGGGGTTGAAGGATGACGAGACGTTTCTCAGTCCCGATACTGCAAGCCTCGTCTCCTCAACGAGTGAAGAGAGCATCACCTCAAAGCCAAATTCCCGTGAAAAGTTGAACGAGTATCTGGTGTCCAAAAACATTGAACCTGTCTCTCAACCTTGGGTTGAGTGGGAAAAGGCCAGTGACAGCACTAAGCTTCGGTATACTAGACGAACCGCAGAGATTTTTTCTTCTGTGCTCCACGACCTAACACCCAGTTGTGCAGGTTCTCTTTGGCAAGCAGTCGTCTCTTATCCTGCCATGAACGAAGCACTCGGGCTGGACGAACTCTCCGAAACTTCCAAATGCTACCTCCAGGTCTTAGCTGAGGCATATGACAAAGCCTATGGGTGGGACACAAGACGGCAAATTCTTTCGATGATGAGTGGTGTTTCCAATTATAACGATATCTCGAGATTCATACCTGGCTTAAGTAGATATCGTTTTACCATAGCTAATCTGCATCGTCTTCAGCACGGAAGCGGCGCTTCAGTGACCCCCCAGCCTTCATCAAAGATAAGAGTCGATCCAAGACAACTGGATCACTTTTTATCTTATATAACAAGCCCCCATTTGGTGCAAGATCTGCCATTTGGACAAAAAACACTGAAGCTCTCCTCTGGACAACTGGTTGAAGTACCCAATGTTATTCGCACCATGATACCGCAAAGGATAGTGCGTCAGTATACCCAGTACTGCAAAGAGACTGGATTTGAGGCGTTCAGCGAGCGGACGATGCTGCGTGTTCTAAATGAATGCAAGGCCTCGACCAGAAAGTCTCTCCAAGGCCTTGACTATTTTGCAGCAGACGGGGCACGTGCGTTCGATGAACTAGAAGGCTTGGTTCTTCAATTGGGGGAGCTTGGTCGTGGAAAGGAGTGGCAAGTGCGATACGTGAAATCATTAAAGGTGGCCAAATTCTACCTGAAGGGTGATTTCAAGGTAAGCAACCGAAAGTGTCACGAGTTCCAAGAAAATTGGATTATGTTTTTCAAGCAGGGTGATCTTATTTCACAAATGAATGGAAGTATGGCACGAAAAAACCGTTCCGATGACAGGTCCACCCTGACTAGGAAATATACGTCGGTTTTTGCTCTTGGTATTCGTTTTTTATCAGTATAAATTATGCTTGTAATAGATTTTATCTTCTCAGATTATTGAGGTTATTCGATTTAGATAACATGAAGCATACATATTGCAAATATTTTTTGTCGTTAATGTTGCAGTAACATGGTAATCCATGCTTTGTGTCAAGCTGTGTTTCCTATTTTCACTCAGGTTCACGTGAGCTCTTCTTCTCCCATTGCAAGTCATTGCAGTGTATTTGCTCTGAGTGACACCGAAGATTCTGACCTGCGGCAGCAATGCAAACACAACCATGACGAGCTCTGCGACCAATGTGAAAGCTTGCTTTCGACCCTGAACGACATATCTACTGCGGTCGATGAAGCATCTTTTACCACAGAAGAAGACAAAGACGAAGCTTTGTTTCTCGTTAGCTCTGCTACGCTTGCCATCCAGTCATGGAAGTGCCATTTGCTGAGGTCGACCCATCAAGATCAGGCTCGTTTGGACGTCATCGATGCCCTTAATTCTGGAACAGTATTCATTGTAAATGACTGGGCCATGAAGTTCTTGCCTCAGAGATACCACGAGTCACAGACAGACTGGTTTGGTAAGCGGGGTATTTCTTGGCACATATCTGTGGTATACAGACGAATAGAGGGTGTGCTACAGTGGCAAGCGTTTATCCATGTGATTCAGTCCTGTACCCAAGGAAGTTCTGCTGTTACCGCGATTATGCAACATGTTCTCGCCACATTGAAGCAAGAGTATCCTGAAATCAACAAGGCCTACTTCAGGCAAGATAACGCCGGCTGCTACCACTCCTCCCGCACGTTAACGAAGTGCCAAGAAATTTCAGCGAACACCGGAGTGAAGATAGTCCGCGTTGATTTCAGCGACCCGCAAGGCGGGAAAGGGGCTGCAGATCGACTAGCTGCGAGCTGTAAAAGCCACATTAGGGCATTTATTAATGAAGGCCATGATGTCTGCACCGCCAGCGACCTGAAGGAAGCTCTGCTATCCCATGGTGGTTTGGAAGGTGTACGAGTGGTTTCTCTGGATACCATCGAAGAAACGCCAGACGATGTGCAAACCATTACAGGAATCACCAAGTTGAACAACTTTGAGTTTAGTTCAGTGGGCTCTATTTCCTGTTGGCGCGCATATTCCGTCGGCCAAGGGAAAGTGATCAAAATTGAAAAATCCTCTTCTGGTGAGTTAATGGTTCTTGAATGAGCCCAGGCCTTTCTGCTAGTTTATGACAGTCTGTTCTGTAAGGTTTCTATTAATAAGGGAAAAATTTATCCGCAATGCATCATAAAAGACTTTCCATAAGAGATTAAATGTTTACAAAACGCTGCTCAAACAAACAAAACACAAGAAAAAGGGGTGAGTATTTTAAACCCCTCTTACACGGTATTCTGTCGTGGGCTGCCTTTGAGGGCTACGCGTTGATGCAAGATAATTATTTCTTAGCTGTGTGGCTGTCATATTTATATTTCTCTTATATCTTTTGAAGGTCCTGGACAAGGGATTCTGCAGCCATCATTTTCTGCAGGAGATTTCCGTTCCTATAAAAGTACCCCCCACAAATCGTCAGGGGAAGAAAATGTGGCTGAAGAGACAGCTTCCATAGAACGTGGCCAGGTAGCAGGGGTGTATTCATGTCCTCAAGACGGCTGCACTCGTGTTTTTCAAAGGCTTTCAGCCTTAGAAAAGCACTTGTCACTTGAAAAATGTACCAGGGTACCAGAAAAAAATTCTTTAATGGACTTGGCAAAAATTGGCTACAAATCGTATTTGGAGGAAGGTGTGGGAAAGCTGCCATCGCTTCAAGCCCCTGTACGACAGGAAGATTCTCGTGTTTCTCTGAAAGAAGGATGGGCCCTTAGAGTAGTAAGGAAGGCTTAAAGGTTCAGTGAAAAGCAAAAGTCGTACCTTTTATCTAAATTTCGAATAGGGCAGACGACAGGCCACAAGCTTGACGCAGAGGTAGTTGCTCGAGAAATGCGGCGTGCCCGGGGCACCGATGGTGCACGACTATTCCAGTCATCAGAATTCCTCACAACCACCCAGATCACCTCCTTCTTCTCACGACAGAGTGCCTTAGTACGCCAGAGAGATCCTGATGAGGCTGATATCCGAGCAGCTCAAGAGGAGAGTAATTTTAGCGAAGCAAAGGAGACAGTCGCGTCAATACAACTTGACCATCCCCTGATCTACGATCAGTACGATCTTTGTGAAATGGCGCTAAATGACTCTTTGAAGATCCTGAAGCTACCCATGCTGCAGCACATGTGTGAAGACCTTGGCCTCGATATACCATCAAAGCCCATGCATAAAAAGGCCCCGTACTTGGCTCTACTGAAAGAGATTGTCAGCAAATGTACTTGCCAAAAGTCATCGTGATGCTGACTTTCTCTTTAGTTTAGCAGAATAGAAAAGTGAGGAAGAAACGAATTAACGGTGACTCGGTCCTAATCGTCAGTTACTAGTTATCTCATTTTTAAAGCTCGTAGAGTAATTAGAAGTTCTTTCGTTTTGTTCTGTTTTTCTTTTAATCATGCCAATATTGACCCTCACTTTCCTTTTCTGGTCTTCACATTGGTAATGAAGTTTACTCATCTGGTAGCTGACACATGCAAACTGACAGACGTGAGAGTATTCAACCTACATTTCTTTCCGCTCATTTTGAAGTTCGGGATTTCTTTCTATAATTTAACGACATAATTATTTCATTTGCGGTTTCTACGCGGGTATGTTTCAGCACCCCCGACACGTTTCCAATGGCGTTACGTTGCGTGACATTGATAATTACAAGGATAACAAGAACTGTCGCCTTGCATTTAATTACTTTGAAGGTCAAAAGTCGCCTTTCCATGTATTTAAACCTACAGAAAATGAGTTCGCAAAGTAAAAGATAAAAAAAATCTGATTTATCAGCGTGGAAGCAAGTACTAATCTACTAAAAGGCTTCTCTCGAATGTATCTTTTGCATTACTTGAATGTGAGTTGGTGCTAATGTAATATGTACTTCACTTGTAGATTTTTAGCCAAAAAATATTTTGTAGAACCTTTTCAAATATCTTACGGAATAATTTACTTGTCACTTTACATTTTCCGAGCTACAAACCGACACAGCAGAGGCCGGATTTAATTTGGAGATTTAACAACTCGATATGATTAAATTACCTTGTTGTTTGTTTACACACTTTGCATCATTTTGCTCGCTCAAGTCACAAACACTTCTGCCATTTTCGAAGGGAAGCAATGCGATTCCGAGCATCACACTTTCCACAATGAATGGAAAATAGCAATATTTCACGAATATGTTGTTGAAAATCTAAAATATGTGGTACCAGGTACATTTTTTTCGCGTGAAATATCACCCGTTTTTCGCTGCCATTTTACGCGGTCTGTGAGGATGTTCTTTCAAGGGCTTAAGTAATCCCAAAATCGATGTGCCCAAAAAAAATCACTCACTAGAATTGAATGAGAATAGCTGTCCTAATATCGTGTGAAGTTTGGTGTTGATTGATTCCATTTTCATCCTTAAACGGGGCTTGGTTTTTGCAGTTAATTTTTGACTGTGCGTCATGCGAAGCGTGAGCTCCGGAAGCCTGAAAACCGCGTTTTCAGATTTTCGCAAATTTATGAAAATTTAATAATCGCTGAAACTTAAAAACATGATTTTTGAAAATAGTTTATCAAAGGGTATCTTTGAGCAAAATATGAGCAATTCACCAAAATGGTCGTTGACGGACAATTCTCGATCCTGACAGGCAGCCATTCTTAAATGCGCTCGCTCACGATGCAAAACTTGTCCTTTCATTCATAACGTAGAGAAAATATCGGGACCCAAAAGATCCATTAAGATCATTGATCACTTCACGTGTACCTCCGCCAATGTTATTTACTGCATAACTTGCACTTATTGCAATAAGTTATACATCGGCGAAACAGGAAGACGACTGGGTGACCGATTCCGAGAACACCTTCGCGATGTGGAAAGAAATGACAAGGACGCATCCAAACCAGTCGCTAGACACTTTAATCTTCCTTATCATTCTAAACAGCATAGGGCAGTTTGCGGCCTTTCCTTACATCTAGGTAGTTCGGAAAGCCGTAAAACACGAGAAGAAAAATTTATATTCCAAATCGGCACCCTTAATCCCCACGGAATCAACGAGCGCTTTTCATTCAACTAATTTATTCCTGTTTTCTCGTCACCATATTCCCATCAATGGCGTAGCTCCACTTTCTACATATAAATCCACACACAACCCACAATTCCTCTAATCGCTCTGACGAAGGGCTAACGCTAGAAACGTCAGCTTTTTTACCCTTTACGGTGGCTAATTTACGTTTTCAACCCAGTTGTTAACACTAAATTACCTGCTATACTCTCCCACCGACGCAGCACCACAGTTTCTTTAGAAACTTACCCCTTTATTCCTCTATAGGGAGTTCTGTTAGTTTCTGAGGGAAACCTTTCAGGATTTGTAAATTGCAATTTTTCGTTTCAATACTGTCTTCCCACTTAACATAATCCTTCATCAACTCACTTACTCCCCAGGTATCTAGAGGTTCACAATACCACAAAAGAAAATTGCTATTTTACATGACTTGTTCAGACGCTGGAGATACAAAAGTTGTGCCAACTCACTTACCATTTCCCTCAAGAGAATAATTGTGATTAACTATGGAATATACTCTGTCAATCTCAATCCCAAGTGACAACCACACTGCCAACTAAACACTAGTTAACAAAGAAGAGGAGAAGATGCATTTCACCTGTGCATTTCTTCAGCAAGTATTGATCAATCACTTGAGAACAAACATGAGGATGTTTTGCCCCTCTGTGATTGGTACATTGCATAAACAAACAGATAGCACCCTCCATCTGCTCAACATTCTAGGCATTCTAACAGTAAATAATGTATGTCGACACAATGCTTTAAAATTTTTGCATCTATGGCATAAAGGCCTGCCTAAGTAGATCCATTCCAAAATCATTTTCAATATGCAAGCAGTATTCATGGATACAACGCCAGATATACTCCCAACAAATTTGTGTAAACCTAGAGTGTGCAATAACTCTGGAAAACAAGACATTGCTAAGAAAGTGAAGCTGACCTTGATGAAAGAATAGAGAATCTTGCTAAGGGAACTTGGAGGTCATCACCGAAAGTCTAACTCTGAAACCAGAAGTGCCAGCACCCACACAAGCAGGAATGGAAAAGTTTTAACGAAAACAAAGCCTGTTTTTCTGAGCATGGTTCCCCATATACTGACCAATACTGTTTCCCAGTCGCAAAATCCCAATCCAAACTTGGCAGTTATTTAGCCCTCTGGCTCTTCATTTAAACTATTTCTCAGTGTTCTAAGTATTTCGTATTTTAAACTTGTAATGTACATCAGTGTATAAAGTATTACACATTATGCGTAAAAAATGGTCATTTAGTCACCGGGAGCTGAGACCAATAATTTTAAACCTTAAATACAACTACCAGCCAGAAAAAGGAAGCATAAATTTGCTTCATATGCAATTTAGGCAGCTATCTATGAAAATTAGTTAATTAATATAACTAAGTGAAAGAAATTTTGTAAGAGTGAACAAAAAGAACTAGATGCTGTGTGCCATACATTGTCAGACAAGCATGTGCCCCTTGGAGATTTAATAGAAGGATACGGTTGTAGTAATGATAAACAAATTTAATGAAAATTAGACACCAATGCCTAGAGAAAACACTATCAGGGCTGTGTAAATAGATTTTAAATTGATACTTTGAACTATTTTTTATTCTACCAAAGAATTCTTTTTATTGGTCTTGATATCTTGATATCTACATGTCTGCAATGAAGATAAAGTAATACCAAGTGGTTAGACTTGCCTTTTTATAGATATTCTGGAGTGTATTATGATTTTTTCTACCATAATTTTAGCTTTTATCAAGCTCTTACTTTCTTATTTGTAATGGGTAATGATATAATCATACATGGATGACATACATTAGTAGCACTTTGTGCAAAAATTTGCCACTCCTATGCTGACAAATACTAAGAAGTTCAACACATCTCCCCAACCCTGCAGGGACTAGGTTTGTCCTATTTTAAGGAACAGCTGCTAGTATGCTATGCCATACAGTTGCACAATGCTACGAACAGCCTTGAGCCCTCATACTACAAACATTTTGCTTCCAAATTCAAACATTTTCTTTAAGGAGGCATACTTTGCCTTAACTATTTAGGTTACCTCTCAAATGGGTTATAATTTTTTTTTTATTTTGTGAACCATGCTATTTTGTCTGCCAAACTGAAACAGCTACCTCTAAATCCGTACATTATCAATTGGTATCATAGTTTCCTCTATGCAAGACAACAACGTGTTGTTAGTTATAATTTTTTAGGACAGTGGAAACTTGTCAATAGAGGAACCACACAAGGTAGTGTAAGCGGACCGTATCTTTTTAATATATTTTTGAACGATTTGGAGATTTTTTTTAATGGTTGCCCTGTGCTTTTTAAATATGCCGATGATTCCACTATTCTTTCACCTATCACTAGGAATAGTGACCTGTCTGCCGACTTAGTAGGACAGTTCTTAACATGGTGTAAAGACAATAGAATGGTCTGCAACCCTTGCAAATGTAAAGAGCTGGTTGTTAGAAAGAAAAATCATAATGTACTCTACTCCCCAATTAATAATATTCCCCAATGTAATAGCTTCGTTTTACTAGGAGTAACTTTACAGAGTGATGGAAAATTTGATGAGCATGTAAGAACTAAGCTTGTCAAAGCAAACAAGTGTTTACACGTCCTACGAACATTGAGAAAGGAACATTACTCTCAGGCAGAGATTGATCATCTTTTTATATCGATTGTTTTGGCTAATTTTAGCTATGCACTTTCAGTCTATGGGGCATCTGAGTCCGATCTTACGGTTGTACAAAATTTTTTAGACCGATGTCATAAACGCGGTTTTATCTCATTTCCAGTTTTTATCAAGAACCTTTTAAACAAACAAGACAGAAACATTTTGAAGAAACTAAAATCAACGGATTGCCACCCCCTGAAAGATATCATTCCTGTCCAAAAGACATATCTACACAATCTCAGGAAAAAAGGCTGCGCGCGCCCGAAAATTAATACACAGCGCTTTATGAACACATTTGTAAATAGGTTGATATTTAAGCTCCATTTATTGTAATGATATACTTTTTAATTCATAATATGTATGTAGATTTCTGTAGTTTTTTCAATTCATTGTAACATAAGATATGTAGTTTTATCTTATGATGGAATAAAGACTTTATTATTATTTATTATTATAAAGCCCAGTTGTTAGTGTATAATCTCTCTCTCTCTCTCTTTTTTAACCACAGTAAAATAAACAACTTGGTTTTAATGCAAAGATCATTTTTTCTTTTTTGCCATCTGTTAGTCCCATAAATTCGAAAGTACACATACCACAAGGAATATATATATATATATATATATATATATATATATATATATATATAAAACTAACTGCAGACAGTACTGTTTCAGCCTTCTGGGCCTCATCAGTGCAGTGCTGATGCTAGGATGGAGGTAAGGCTATATAGCCACCCCAAGTGATCTCACACGTGTGGTATCATCTAAGCTATGCCAGAGTGCTCAAACTAGATAAACTAGTGAGCATGCATAATGCTAGCAGCAATGACTCATCCTAGTAGAGTGCTCAATTTGGACATGAAAGCAAAGCTTTGTATGCCAAAGAGCTATATCTATATACATAGATATTATACATATATATATATGTATAATACACAAAATAGACATATTCACACTTATTGAAATCTGCAAAATAAGCTTTGTGGTAAATTTTGATGCTCTGTTCAATTGTTACACAGTAGACAAGTTCATTACTTTTATTGAATGATGATAATTCAGGTTTGCAGATGACAAGTAATTTTTCTTTGAAGCAAAGGTTGCATCTTTTGCTTCTGCTGTTGTGGGGTGATCTTGATGAAATAATGCACCATGAAATAAAGTGGTCAATGTTCTTTTCTTTACGGGTCCAGATATGTTTGCTGAGTTCGGTAGAGTTTCTGTGTTTTGTGTGTTGGAATGATGCGGTGTTGTTTCTGTATCTAGTCTTGAAGTTGTTTTCTGCAAGTCTGATGTATGTCCCAGTGGTGCTGTTGTCCTTACGTGTGATGGGGGCTTGGTAGATTAGTGATGACTGGAGGCAGTTTCTGTTAAGTGGGCATGTGATCTTCTGTCGGCAGCTACAATTTTTGGTGTCTTTTGTGTTGGTGTTATCTGTGGTGTCATTGATGTGTTTGGATGAATTTAAAATGCGTTTTTTGTGGTTGTTGATGATCTGTTTGGTGTTGTTCATGCAGCTGTAACTGATTTTGATTGTGTTGCAATTAAAGATTCTTCTAAGTTTGTGGTCTTTTGGGAAATGCTTGTCTACTAGGGCAAAGAATTGGTGTGTGATATTGGTGCTGACATTTTTCTGACTGGGGGGTTGTACCAGAGTAGGTTGTTCTGTTGTTGGCTTTTTTGTTTGTTAGTTGTGGGTGGTTCATAGTTTAGAGTGTACTGGTATCTGCATTCTTCGAGTGCTTATTGATATGGAGCCGCCCCTCCGTATCAAAAAGCATTCCTCAAGTGCTTTCTGATATGGAGGGGCGGCTCCATATCAAAAAGCACTCAACAAATGCGGATACCAGCCCACTCTACATGATGAAACACCCACAACCGACAAACGAAAGACAGTCAACAGAACAACATACCCTGATTAAAACCCCTATTCAGCAAAAATGTAAGCGCCAATATCAGACACAGATTCCTTGCCATAGTAGACGAGCACTTCCCAAAAGACCACAAAATGAGAAAAATCTGTAATCATAGGACAATCAAAATCTGCTACAGCTGCATGAATAACACTAAACAGATCATTGACAACCACAACAAACACAATTTAAATTCATCCAAACACAACGATGACACCGCATATAAAACCAACACAAAAGACACCAAAAATTGCCACTGTCAACAGAAGAACACACGCCCACTTAACGGAAACTGCCACCAGTCACCACTAATCACCAAGCCACCATCACACGTAAGGACAACAGCACCACTGAAACATACATCAGACCTACAGAAAACGACTTCCAGACTAGATACAGAAACCACACCGCATCATTCCAACACACAAAACACAGAAACTCTACCAAACTCAGCAAACATATCTGGACCCTTAAAGAAAATAACATTGACCACTTAATTTTATGGCACATCCTTTCATCAAGATCACCCTACAACAATGCAAGCAAAAGATGCAACCTCTGTCTTAAAGAAAAATTACTTATCATCCACCAACTTCAATTATCATCACTCAATAAATGTAATGAACATGTATTGTCATGCCACCACAGACACAAAGCATTACTGCGTAACAATTGAACAAAGCATTGAAATTTTTTGCCATGCCTTTATGCAAGTTTGTAAATTATATAAATGATGGTTATGAATATTCTTCACAATAAAATCCTCTGATGAGTGAGTAATCACGAAACAGGCTTGTAAGGATGAAAGTATAGTGTCTGTTTTTCCCCTTTCTCATACATAACGCACTCTACTTCTACCTATCAAGCACTGTACAACAGAAAAATCAAAACACAGACTTCCTATATGTATATCTATGTATAATTTTGCATGAGGCACATGTATTGATAGGGAGCTCATGAGATACATTTCTAGCAAGCTACAATCAACCTGACAAATAACTTGTTAAGACTTTTCTCTTGTGGTAGCAATTGTCCTCTGAGATGACCAGTAAAAAGTCCCAAACCATTCTAGAAAGAAAAGAAAGGCAAACTAGAGAAACATCCCCTGTGAGTAAAGTTGTTGATGCAGACTCCTTAATTAATGATATACCTTCAACAACCCACTCCACTAACAAGGAACTGTTAGTGGTCTCTGAGGATAATGTAGACTCCTATGGAAATTGCACTTTTTCAGTCATTGTTCCCTCACTCTGGAACAATTTACTGGACCAAATAAGAACTGTAGCATGCCTAAGTTCTCTTAAGAGTAAGGTTAAGACTTTTTCATTTAGTCATTCCTTTTAGCTTTCAAACACCTCAGATTTGTTCCTAAATTAACAAATATTAAACTTGTAATGTAATTTACTTATGTATTAGCAACTTTGATAGGTGCTATTGGTCAATTAGTACAAATAACAATTACCATTACTATTATTATCATTATTACTATGATTATGCAACACCTGATACATCAATAAGGTCATCTTTCTTTGAATCTGACATTGATCGACCGATCAGTGAATCTAGATCCAACCTGGCTTTATCAGATTATTGATCTGAAAGCTCAGATGAAGAAAGGATTTTAAAGGACAAGGATATGAGCTTGTAACCAGTTTTCCTAACCATCTCTACTATTTAACATGTGGTAAACTTCAATTGTTCTGAATGGCTCTCTGAAAAATGTTTCAACTTTGTTGTACAGTTTTTGTTTGACTGTGTGTATAGGACAGCAAGTATGTAGTTGTTGATTTATTGTTTGGCAATGTTTGCTCTACTCTAAATTACTTTTAGTAATTCAATCATTTATTTTTTGCTTTCTGCTTGTTCTGTATATTTAATACCCTGTGATTTCTTGAAGCAAGTGTTTTTCACATGAAAAAGCCAGTTGGAGGGCATGACCAGCTCAGACAAACAAATAAAGAGGATTCAGGGATACCATGGTCTGGCCATTACACATAATGTTCTGTCAACCTCAAATCCATCAGATAGTGAGATAAATATAGCTGTTTACACCATGAAAAAGAACTTGATATCCATCTTACACCAATCTATCCAAGCTGAAGATTCAGCAAAGCAACTCAGATTTTCTCCCCCTGACAAGAACTCCTGGTTTGACTGGCAACAAGAGCATTGTCCGATAAAGGGATGACTGCTTGCCCCAGGTTTTTGTGGAATTATTGCACTCCACCCACAAGTTACACAGAACTGAAAGGAGTGCATCAATTCTCTGTTTTAGGTTCAGTGCCCAAAGCATAAATGTCACGATGTGAAAGTAATTCCCTGTGCTGTGGTTTAAGCAGTGTTACAATTTTGTCATGGAACTATTAGCTGCCAAAGAAATCATCCAAGACCACCATATTTTCACTAAAACATTTCAATTTTCACTGGTTTGTACACTTGTAGATTTTTAAAGCACATTGTTATTCTAAATAATTTTATTTGTAATATAGTCTATACTTTCCTAGTAATAATTATAATTAGCTTTTATCATCATTTATTGCAAATTTTCTCAGAATAGACTTCTAGGAGAGGAAATAAACTACAGTATGGTTACTATGCATGGGAGACTGGAAAGACACAAAGGCAAAGAAGGTTCAAGTTAACCAACAAGCAAAGCATTTCTAACTTAGGCCAAACATACAGATAAGAAATTAATGCACCCACCCAATCTCCCTACTTGGAGACTTGAGGCTATTAAGGAGCAAATGGTAGACCATGAACACATTTAGTTAATTCCATAAACTCATCTGAAAAAGGCAATCCCTTCCACCACACTTACAAATTCGTACATAAATTTGCCTAGTGATCCTTTTTAATCTGAACATTCTCCTTTGGGAGAGCCTTAATGTGTCTGCTTTAAATGCCAAGGTTAATGCTACCACTCAAGCACCAACCATAGTACAGAACATAGAAAACTCAAACCATTCAAAGACTGCTCACAAGAATTGAAAGATACAAAATTAATGTTCTTTTATACCATTTGTGTATGGAAAAGACAATTCCTTGTTTTAACTACTCATAAATGATTTTCATTGAGTAAATATCAGTTTTACATAAACTAAGTCTTATTAATGCAAATTTTATCATGTATAGTAGTTTTTAAGGACCATGCATAATGTTAAATTTTTTTCCATAATTACTCTCAATTTTCTGCAATTCAGCTTACTAGCTGCAATATGATATTGTGTGCATATTTTGTGCTTGATAAATCCATTAAATTTATCAAATATTTATTCAGCTAAGAATAATGTCAAAGTTAATTCAACAACAAAGATAAGCCCACACTTTTGCCCCTCAGACCACAAATAGCTTTATACCCTAGCCAATCACAGGGATGCCATCAGTGTGATACACATGCCCCAGCCTTGAAATGAATAATTGAATAATTCCACCCCAATTTTCAAGATCAAAGTGCCAAATTCAAGATGGCATTAAGTAGCTGTGGTTCTGGCCACAACAGAAAATGCTGAAAGGCTGGGCAAATGATCCAGGGATATTATGACTCTATGTTTGCAGAGCATTTGTTGTCTTTGGAATATTGCATATTGTGACCTTGAAAGATCATTCACTCAAAAGCTTGTCTTTCCAGCTTGAGGTGTTTGTAATCTTCATTACAAACTCCATTGCCTTTGTTGCTGATTTCTATTACCAGTCTTTAAAGCACTGATTTACCTGTGACAATGAAAGTTTCAGCAATAGAAGAGGCAGTTGCATCTATAAGATGTCATTTGAATCACATACTCGAGCAGTCATTTTTAATTCTTGTTTACCCATTTCAAACCATGTGACCACATGGCTAAAAAGTTATATTTACTTAGAAAACTCAGAACTCAATGTCTAATTGTTAAACAGGCTATCAAACAACTTCTTTGAAAACCAGTTAACTTTACCACACTGATGCAACCATTGACATCCATTCAGCATACCTTCAACCATGCAATTTCATCTTGTTGCAACTTCATCTAATTCACCAAATTTGGAAATTTCTTAGTCCTGAGTCCATGAAGACTCTTGTTCATGTATTTGTGACTTCACATTTGGACTACTGTAACTCTCTTCTCTTTGGCATCCCCAAGTACCAGACAGATCGCCTCCAGAAGGTGGTTAACAACACTGCTCGATTAATCTCTAGGATTCCAAAGTTTGATCACATTTTGTCCAACTTATCTCATCTTCACTGAAAAGAATATCTGCAGCCACATTCCATTTCTGGTCATCACCTACGTTCCTGTGACCAGGGCCTTTTTAAGATCCCAAAAACTAATTTTAAGACATTCAGAAGCTCCCAACTGTTGCACATACCATTATACAAAACTAAATCTGGACAAAGAACTTTTTATTATTGCACTGTCAGCCTGTGGAACAGTTTAGATAATGATCTTAAACTTTGTAATTCTTCTTCTAATTTTAAGCGTAAACCTAGGGCCAAATTATTTGCTGCTTTTCTTTCTCCTCGGTCCTAGTTTTTAATCATATCATATATTTTTTATTGTCCTTTTTTAAAGTTTCTTAGTTTTTATCTTACCCATTTAATCATACCTTCTTAAAGTTTCTTAGTTGTAATTTTCGTAATTATTTTTAGCTTTATAGATTAAACATTTTTATTATTGTAATTATTAATTGTCACTGAAAAGCCCTCTTAGGGAGTGTCAATAAAGTTTGTATTGTATTGTATTGTAAGACCTTTGGTGATCACACCTTTGTCCATTCTGGGCCACTTCTGTGGAACAAACTGCTGCTTGAAATTCAAAACAGTCAGAGTGTAGCCATTTTTAAGTCCAAGCTTAAGACGCAACTGTTCAAGCTGGCCTACAATTTGTTCTAACATTTTAAATAGTTTTAACGTATTAATGTTTTTAATATTTTTCATATTTTATCATTTAATTGTTTCAATATTTTCATAGAATATTTTGTAAGGTGCTTTAGAATATTTTTAAAAATTTAGCACTCCAGAAATGTAAATCATCACTACTACTATTATTCTCCAAGACACACGAAAGCAGTGTGGACCTATTTGTGTTGTAGAAGGCAAGATCAGGGAACATGACTTTCTACTCATGAAGAGGCAATTGATTTGACTATTTTTAAAAAACTTTAAAACTTGTTCAATTGGTGACAAAAAAAGAAGGTACAGTGTATGGCCTTACACCAATACAGAGAGCATCACTGCAGTGTGAGAGCAAATCTACTTGTATCTCCACTATTAAATGGCAACACATTCCTTGCCCATTTTTAAGAATGTTGTATTCTTTCACAAAAGTGGGCTCTATAACTTCCCACTCCTTGACCTTAAAAATTAATTACTCATATTCCCTATAGAAACACTTGACACCTCCGCTTCAAATTAACCATCTGGGAGGGTAAGGTTTGACCGTTACTCCCTGGGCATGGATAACAGTCAATTGCACATGAGTTGTACTAGGCTGGAGGGGGGCATATTGAGACAACACATATGCTCTTGTGTTTTATAGTGAGAATTAGAATGTTTGTACGAATAAATTTAACACATATTAAATATAAGATGACTTGCCTTGTTTGGCTCACCAAGTGTCTGTATGGTTCCCCAGGCTTTGCCTTCGGCCAAAAACACTGTAAACTGAAGGAACTCACTTGATATCCTTTTTTCTTTGAGGTCTTTGTCCTCGTGAGGTTGTCCCCGCATCATTACGACCCTCCCATCATCAGCTAAAACCCTAACAGCATCAAATCTTTACTTGAAAATGCTCCCCAAGTCAAGAGTCAACCGACGCAGGACAAGATTTCCAAGATCAGAGGAGTATGCACAGTGATTTTGGTAAACATTCTATGTGAACAACCCTCCGGCACTTTGGAAAGATGCAGATTTTTCCACCAAAAGTAGCCCATTCTCCGAGTTAGGAACTTCAACTTTTCTTTTGTAAAAAAATCTAGAGACTTAAAAAAAAGATTCTACCTACATTACAATTGTTACAATGCTAACCTCGTCACCACAAAACACCTGTTCAACCTGACACCTTGTTGTAGATTTTGTCCCAGGGGCCATGCCAGTATGGAAAATTACCTCTCAGACCTCTTGCATCATTGAAACCTTATAATTTCAAGGGTTTTGGGCTTGATTGGGACTCGAAAGACCAAGCGTAACTCTGTTTCGTTGGAAATTTATATGCCCCCCTTTAACCTGCTAAAAGGTATAGATAATAGCCGTATTTAAAATTAGAAATTATTCACCTTAGTGCCTAGCAAGTTCTCCTGAATAGACCATTTTTTTGTGCATTATTTTATATTAATTTATTTTTCTTAGCAATAGAAATGGACCTCGCAAGAGATTCATATGTTTTTAATAGTGCTTAATGAGATATTACTAAATCATGTATTTACATATTTTTTTAATTATACGCAGGTTAGATTTACTTTTCTATTTCTTTTTTTATTGTAAAGCGCCATTGGGCTAAATGGAAATGGCGCTACATAAATTTTGTTGTTGTTGTTGCTATTATTCCAAAAATACAAAAAATCCTTATGAGCAAGTAGCATTTAAGACAGCAACAACCATTGCTAAGAGAAATCCTCAAAGAACTGATAATATCCTACAGAAAGAAGTGTTCACTCAGACATACTTGTGAGAGAAAAATTGTTACGAGGGAAAGAAAACCCAATATACCACGGAGTTTCGTGTAAACATTTGTCGCTAATACAGAGAAAACTCGACGTACTACTGAATCATTTAGGCATGTCAACCTCAATTTACAAGGGAGCATTAATTAAGCCTGTTTCTAAAGCAAAGAAATATTGGTAAAATTTCTGCACAGCCCCATCCTACATTATGCATTCAGTTCTTGAACAGAGAAAACAATGACAAAAACAACACATTTCAGTTGGGAAAACAAATTTGTTTTACAACAGTATGGGGCTGTGCGGAAACTTTACCAAAATATTCTTTATCAGCTCGCCTATACCTGTCCCAACCCCTATCCCGCCTTCGAATCAGAGTATGTCCCGGTCTCGCCTTCCTATCTTCAACCCGTATCTCGCCGTTAAAGAATCTCGTATCCCACATCCCGCCTCGATTTTAAGCCTCATCCTGCATCCTGCCAAACCTATGTTGGACCCTCTCTACCACTTTCATTCAGTATACGGGATTCACTGTTGGATTTAGTAGACTGAGCACGCAGGAAATCTGCGGACAGCAAGTTAAAGTTGTTTAATATGTTTTGATTACCTTTAAAACTAAGATGCAGTCCTCCCTTGTTTAGGCCATTCTCTGTGATCTTTAGATGCTGGATAAGTTTCCATCCATTCTGACGGCAATAGCTCTTTAGATGTTTATTGGCATCTTTCACTGCTCCATTGAATTCATCCCTTGTACCTTGTAGAAGCAAGCCTAACAAATCAACCCCAACTTTCTCCCACGGTAGATTGGGCACAATATGGGGCTGCAGTGGCTCTCTACATTGTTCAGGTCGATACCTGTTACAAATACTGCATTTTGATAGGTAATCCTTGAGCTGTGCCGTTATTCCCGGCCAGTAAACAATATCACGAGCTCTACGCAGTGTCCCTTCGACCCCAATATGCGACTCATGCAGGCTCTTCACAATGTCAGAACGCTAATAATACCAAACCATCCTCTGTAGTCAGCTCATCCCAGCTGTTCCAATACAGCTCGATCACTTGTTTCTGACGCTTGTCATTTTCACGTGCCTGTGCCAAGGTTTCTGGCCAACCTTTACAAATAACATTGGATAGCATCTGCAACTCTTCATCCTCAGCAGTCTCCTCGCGCAGCCTCTCCAAACGAGTAGGAGACACCGTCAATTCTTCATCATGTTTGATTTGCTCTAACTCAAAGGCAAATAGTTTTTCCTTAATGCAACGGACATCACTGTTTGGGACAGTCGACTGTTCGCACTCGAGATATGCTCGACTTAGGGTGTCAGCTAAGAACATGGTGGTGCCTTTCTTGTATTCCACTTGGATGTCATAATTCTGCAAACGGAGTCGCATTTGTTGGAGGCGCTTTGGGGAGCTGTGGATGGGTTTCTTGAATATGGTTTCCAGCGGTTTGTGGTCTGACTGGACAACTACATCACTTCTTCCAAAGATGTACTGATCAAACTTCTCACATGCAAAGACTATTGCAAGAAGCTCCTTCTCGATTTGAGCATAATTTTGTTCAGTAGGGGTCATCACATGGGAGCTGTAAGCCACTGGACACCCTTCTTGCAACAAGGCAGCTCCAAGTCCAGTCTGGGAAGCATCACACTGGATGACTACTGGTTTGCTCACATCATAGTAGGCAAGTACAGGGGCGGTTACAATCATTTCTTTAACACGGGCCAAAGCATCAGCATGGGCAGGTAACCAACACCATTCAGCATCCCTTTCAGTGAGTTTTTTCAGGACTTCTGTTTCATCTGACAAGCGTGGCAGAAACTTTGCCAAATAATTCACCATGCCAAGAAATCGATGCAGAGAGTGAACATCAGTAGGGTCAGGCATTTGTTCTATTGCCTCCACCTTGCACGGGTCAGGTTTGAGACCTTCTGGTGTCAAAACATGACCAATAAAGGGATCTTCTTGCTGTCTCAGCCGGGCCTTATTCTCGTTCAGCTTCAGGTTTCTTTCACGACAGTGATTTAAGAAAGCACGTACATTTTGGTCATGGTCTAACTGCCACTCAGCAGGTGTGTTGCTGTATCCAACAATCACAAAATCATCTGCAATGACCTCTACTCCCTTAAGCCCCTCTATGTGCTCTCACATTCTTCGCTGCCAAACTTCTGGTGCACTGTTAATGCCAAACGGCATTCGCTTCCAGCGGTAACGCCCGAAAGGGGTGTTAAATGTGGTGAGCATACTGGATTCTTCGTCAAGTTCCACCTGCCAGAAGCCATTGCTAGCATCAAACACGCTGAACAACTTTGCTCCGTTTAGCCTAGTTGCAATTTCTTCAACAGTTGGCATTGGGAAATGTTCTTGTTTTATGGTGACATTCAGATCCCTAGGATCAAGACAAATGCGTATCTTCATCTCCCCACTTGCTTCAGAAGGCAGCTTACTCACCACCAGCATGCTGGAAACCCAATCTGTGGGCTGATCGACCTTTGCTATGACATCATCCGCTGTCATTTCTTCCAACTTTCTCTGCACATGCTCAGTCATGGCAACAGGTAACCGCCTTGGTGGGTGGACTACAGGCTTTGCAGACTTGTCAGTTACAATACCATACTTCCCATCTAGCTTTCCAAGACCTTCAAATACGTCAGCATACTCTTCTAGTAAGGGGTCTTTACCTGTCTTCAGCACATTTATGCGTGGATCTCAGTTGCAATCAAGGATCTTTATCAAGTTCATTTCTAACATACTCTTCTTGGACAATATTGGCTCATAGCCACAACTATTGACTACACTAACTTGTATCTTGTGTGTGTGTGTCCGTTGCGGGTTGCATACAGGGTTGCTTTGCCCTTGATGGGTTGTTCATACCCATTAGCCAAGATCAAGCCAACTTCACTCGAGTATCAAGAGTGTTTAAGTCCAGGTCACCAGTCACGCCCTTATAGACATCCAAAGGCAGTAGGTTACACTCAGCTCCCGTGTCCATCAGGAAGGCAACTTCATGGCCTGTCATACTATCAGCATCCTTCAACACGTTGAGGGTCACCACCTCGCGTCCTTCACCACTTGGGACACCTGTAGTACTCAAATAAAACTTCTCCTGGACAGTAGACACCTTACTTTATGCTGGACACTTGGCTACAAAATGATTCTTCTTTTTACAATACGCACAGGTCTGGCCAAATGCAGGACAGTTGCATCTCTCATGATTCCTGCCACAGAATCTGCAATTTCTGATCCTGTTGTCGTTTACTAAAGGAGTGTCATCAGACTGCTCTTTTTCTTTCTGTTTGACAGTATTCAAACCAGATTCTACGGTCATAACTTTAATTTGAGCAGCTGTGCTTTCTGCAGCGCGAGCGATATCTAAAGCTTTCTCTAAAGTCAACTTTTTCTCTTTAAGCAAATTTTCACGTACCTTGCCATTCCTGGTACCAGTTACTAAACGATCACGGAGAAGCTGCTCTGGTGTGAGTGATTCAAAATCACAGTTCCCTGCAATTTGGCGTAATTCCGTCATGTATCGATGAACCGTTTCAGACTCTCGCTGGTCTCGAGTAAAGAATAGAAAACGTTCGTAAATGGTGTTCTCTCTGGGTATACAGTAATCTTCGAATTGCTTTAAGACGGGTGCAATCTTCTTCTCGTCGCCTGCCGAGGCCCAAGTGAAAGTACGAAACACTTTGTTTGCTTCTTTTCCGATAACTGCCAACAGCGTCGCTACTTGGCGCACTTCATCCTCTTTATCCAGCTTTGTAGCCAATGAGTAATTCTTCCAGGCAGCAACCCAAGTTCGCCAGTTTGATGCCGTTGAGCCATCGGTGAGCTCGAGAATGTCAGGGGGTGGAATTTGAAAATTCGCCATTGTCGCTCCTCGCTGCTTGTTTCTGGCATAAATCTTCCAGTGCTCTTGGCGTGCGGGTCCGGTGGATTCCTGACACCATGTAACGATAGCAAAACAGGCGGTCAGGTACCAAAATATCAACTTATATTTAACCCAAGAACAGAGCTACAATTTACTATGCTAACAACATGGCCGACACACGAGGAAGCTGTTCCCAAGATGCCATGCGGCCGCAGGAAGCTCAATGCTTCATGTAAGCGTACTCGTTACAGTATTGGTCCGGCGAATGCTCCAGGTTAGCTTTGAAGTTGTTCTAATATAGCTTTTGAGGTGGCCCTACTGAATAACTTGACCGCTGCTCGATGGCCAACGGCTTTTTCTAGCTTTTCACAACATATATTTGTCTTTATTGCAGAAGCTCCAATTGATAGGGTTGTACATCAGTGTCATTTGGCTACAGTGTAGCCAAAAATGCTCGTCACAGACATGTCCAACTTCACTTCCAAATGGCTAAACGAAACGAAGTTAAGTAATGAATATGTAACCGGTTGCAAGTTATAGTTGTCACAATTCAAGGTAAAGAAATTAACAAACGAGAAAACAAAAATAAAAGAAAACAAAAGACACTTACAAACGTCGCCGAGATCTGGGTCAACTGCCAAATTAAAGACGATGTAAAGCGACGTAAAGCAACGTAAAGCGGCGTAAAGCGATCGATAGAGACGGTATAAACAGTTAGACGGTTCAAATAGTTCAATGGTTGATCCGAATGAATAAAATCCGCGGTGAACACTAATACAAGCGACATAAACAAAAGGAAATTAGACAGGAAAGAGTAACAGAATATTGATGAAAGTTATGCGCGCAGAACAAAAGGCCCGAATGAAATGTGACAAAAGAAGAGTACGAATATGTAATCAACCGAATTTTTGGCGGTAACAGTAGTGGAATTATCGGAGACCTTAGCAATGGACTGTGTCCCATCCTCATTGTTCCTTTGTTTTTGTGTTTTAAATCTTTTTCTTTTCCTTGCTAACAACTTGCCCTTGGTTGCGCATTTGTATTGTCAGAAGGTATTTAGAATCCTCCTCATTAATTGGATCCATTGTTAGAAATGACGGACAAAATGGCGGAGGCGGTGGTTTGTTGCTTGGAAACGGAGTATTTAAAAATGGCTGGAGAGTTACAATAATATGTATGGAACAATGAACTAAATTGAAAAATAAAAATGCCTCGAGATGCTGCACATGTTTCCCCGACCTCTCATTATTTTTCTGAACATCCGACAAATTGGAAAATATAAATGGATAAATTAACGAGACTTCCTTGTAAGGTCCAAATGCATGTCAAATAGGGTGGTTTTTGCTCCAGTGTAACTCCTTCAAGTGTCTGAGATTTGTCTGAGGTATCCTCAATCAATGGACGTAAGGTTAGGCGTCTTATGAGAAATAGTGGTTCCCCGACCTCGCATAACATTCTCCTGTTGTTGCAGTTTCTTTTAGAGTATTTCGCGGCTTCCTCCCATGCAGGAAATAAGTTTCAAGGGAACTTAAAAAAGACATATTTTATCCTGTAAATACGTATGCAAATCGACCGATATGAGTGTGTGTGGAGTTCGAGAAACCACCGTGGTCTTGCGAAAAATTTCTTTACGTCGAGCTTCCATTTTCTTTCTCCCAAAACAATCTTTTTAACCTGGCTATTCAGCTGTATAGATAGTCCATGATCCATGTATGTGGGCACAGAATGTATACCCATTGAAAAAATTGGAGGTTTGAATAAACCATCCATTAGACACGCGCGTTTTAATGCATCGAGGAACTGGGACTTGTTATAGAAAGCCTAGATTTACACACTTGTAAATTTGATTTCAGAAATGCAGATTTCCTTCACATAAGATATAAGAAACCCAAAATATATTATAAAATGTCAGATGTAATTTCAAGGTACATGCAGAGAAGCTATGAATGGAAAATCTTTGTCCCAGATCCACCTTTGTCATGCATAAAACAGGCAGTAAATATACCATACCTATTACTAAAGATAAAGTATGAAAATGTTCAGGATGGATGTGATTATATTGACTTTCTCAATGCCATAGTTTCCAGATCATAGTTTAGAGTTAGTTGAGAGACAGGCTACCCTATCCAAGGCAGGCTAGAAAGAGAATCAAGAGTTGTGGCAACCTTCATCTCACAAGAGAGGAGCTTTCAGAGTGGAAGAAAAGTTATAATGATCTAGAAGCAGAAAAGCAAAAGTTGATATTTGAAATGAGGGATTTGTAAAGAAATAGAGAGGAAGAAAGGACTCTGCAAAATGAACAAAACCCAACTTATTTCTCTCCTTCTCTAACAACAGGGGAGGCATTGCTGCACAACCTCTATTTCGCTTGACTTATATATCTCTTTAACTTGTATTCACTTGAAATTCTGCCACCTTTCAAAAAGCAGAAAACCAGGGGAAATAAATATCAATCAAAATGGAAACTTAAAAGCACCTCAAAGCACATTCAGTTTCATATAAAAACATAATTTAATGTTATTGATGACAAACATGTTGTACTATGTCTTAAATACATCCAAATGTAAAAGCTGTTTATCCTTCTTTAAAAGTATTTCTATCAACCAAATATCAATGCCTTGTTGGTGTTACAAAAATTATTAATTAGCTAAAAGTTAAGTTGGTAGATATTCTTCACTGCATGCTTTGGTATTAATTGTGAGAGATACCATCTCAAGGGGCTTTTTTGGTGCTCGAAGAAGTTTCCCTGCCTGCACAACGAAATGCTTTGGTGAGTTTCCAAGGTAAGCTTTCATCTTTAAAGGAAAATCATCAGCCTTTTCCTGGCCATTGTAGTGTGACCTTCAAGAACGTTCTAGAAGTAGCTGTGTCATGCTGAGTCATCCCTGAATCAATACATAAGTAGAATCTATTGTAATGTTACGGAACGTTCTAGATCCTCAACCGTACCTATAAAAGCCGAGCTTGTAACTAGATGTAGCGAGTAGTTTAGTTGCTGGTATAGCCCGCCAGATATCAATAAAGGTGTATGCTGCAGAAAACAAGACGTCCACGCTTCAGCCATGAGAGTCCAAATATATACCACCAATGATAGGGCAGAGACAACTTGTTAAAATCCTTTCAGCTGAGCATGGTGTATTGAGAGTCTCTTGATGATATTCCTTTGTAGTTAAAAAATATCGATAGACATCATGCTCTATGTTAACTGTGTAAGTGTGTTGCACTTTGACAGCATTTTATTATAAAGGTGACTTGACTGCCAGATAAAAACTCTTAGATGCTGAAGCAATTCCACTTTCTGAGGGCTGTGGAGGCTTTTTATAAAGTCTAAAAGAGATTCAGAAAACAGATTTACTAGGACAAAAACAAATCGTTTAAAAAAATCTTAACAAATGGGTTATAAATTTTTCAGCTTATGTTAATTATTCTTATAATAAAAACAAGGTATTTTAAATATTGGAAGTCAACTGAAAAGCCTGTCTTGTTCTAAAAGCACTATATTTACTTCAACTTTTTTAAGCTTTCTTTACATTTGGCATGAACTGAAAAATTATGTTGTTGCTCTTTAGATAGATGGAGGGCAGGTTCCCAGGTACATGATGACATGGGCCATCCTTTCCACTTGATAAGGTACTCTGTCTCCTTTGAGAAAATAAATAAGAAGTGAAACGGTCGGCTGAAGACAAGCCTTGGAATAGCAGCTTTTAAAGAGGCAGTAAGTATTTACTTTGCCGCTTTTCCTCTCCGAAAGCAGTCTTTCAGTCAGAAACATTTTTACTTATCATAGGCTTTACAGACGCCTTGTAGTAGGAGTAGTTTATCGTTCTTGTTCAGAAACTGTTTGATGTTATTATTTTAGAAAATCAGGCTGAGTTTTTTTGTGAGTGGACGCAATAGTCTCCACTATTGTTATGACGTTTCTTTACCTCTATTGAGGAATGTTGTGTTGTGATTGAAAAGAACATCGACAAAAAGCTTGCAAATAGAATTAGTTACCAAATACGATATAAACGATGCTCAAAAGGAAAGTTTGGTAGGGGAGTCCAAACCTGCGAAGGGGGGGTCCATATCCGTCAGCGGATATGGACTGGGGGGGGGTCCAAATCCGCGAAGGCTACAAATCCACTGTGACACCAGCGCAAAATGTCCGTGATTTCTGGTAATGACCTCTGTTAGCTTTAGAAGTTCCGTCAGTCGTGTTGGATGAGGCGGCCAATTTGGTCTTATTAGTCGAGGTAATCTGGTCAAATGGCTAATTTGGCGGGAGAGGCAAGATAATGGTCGAACTAACTGCTGTCATCAACAGTGACCCTTGTGCATGTTATTGAGAGGAGCCATCGTGAATAATGTTTTTTTTTTCCCAGTCTGGTTGGGCTGATTTGTGGTGGTCGCCCAGTGCATTGATATGCAGCTGATTCTGTTGGATGTGGTCACCATGTTGTGCATCAAGTCCTACTTCTCTGGGAAAGTCAATATTTGGCCACACATTTGATAGGGTCTGGCGCTAGAATCTTCTGACAACAAAACCGAGCTGAATTTCATTTATTTTGCAAGTGTTTATTTGAAAGTCTGATATTAATTTTTTTTCTTAGATTTATACTCACAACCTTCTTTCAATAAGTTTTCAAACCTTATGTGTTCTGAATTATTGCAGCACTTCATGGTTATCATTTAATATTATTTTCATATCTGTAGTTTTTTTCTCTTGTTAAATTATTATTACCATTTCAGCTTGGGGTTGTGCGGAAATTTTACCAAATTTTGTTTCACTGTCATGAGTTCATTCATTTTGCAAGTGTTTCTTTTTTTCAGATTTATACTTACAACCTTTGAAAAGTAAGCATTCAACCTGTATCTGTTTTTAATTACTTCAGCATGTCATGGTTATCATTTTAGGATTATTTTCATGTCTATGTTCTTTCCTTATGTAACATACAATGTAACTCTTTTAATCTTATTGAATTTAAATGACAAACATTCTTAATTCTTTGTCAATATTGAACTGTTTTAACTTGTCCATTTCATTTCTTCTCTATCCTCGCCCTAAAGTAAAGTGAACTTAACCTGGTTTTGACAAAGTCTAAAAATTGAGGCATTCGAAGGCACAATATCTCCATTGAGCAACCAATTTTGATCAGAACTCCTGTATTGGCATTGAAAGCCACCGTGTAGCTTTCGATTACAGTAGGAAAATTTTAAGGCAACTGATTTCGTTATCAGTGCTGACATGAATTGCACATCTGAGCAAACACTTTTTGTCTGTTTGATCAAATTCTGCAACCCACAACTTTGTTTAATTAGCTTAAAATAACATGAAATATACAAGTATAATTAACACCTGAACGAGGAAAGAATATTTGAATAGCGCAGCTTGAGTTCTCAACGTAATAGTTGATAATAACCATTAATGAAGTACATAGTCCAACTCTTTAACAAAACCTAACACTCAATACATATTTGTGAGGTGCCTCAGTTCCAACAACATCCTTGGCATCTTTCTTCAGATAAGCCATCATGTCACAATGTACTAGATCCGATTTGCTTCTCACTTCGTTTCCTTTTTTGAAATGTTGTTGGAGCGGGATGAGAGTACTGGAATTGTACTATTTTACTTTTATAATTGATGTGGAAGAATTTTGAAAAGGCTGATTAGAAAAAGATTTAAGTAGACAAAGACTTAAGTAGACAAAGGAAGTAGATAGTAAGAGTTTTTATTGAAACAAACACAGTTTGAGGGTCTCAGTGGGGTGATGGCTTTTACGGCTATCGGATACAGTAAACCTCTTTTACGACTAACGATTAAAAAAACCAACGGCTAAAATTTATGGTTGTTTTACGGCTACCGGTTAACACTATTGGACCCTCAGATTTAAATTTGTGTAGAAAATTTTATTTGCCGCGAACAGTTGCGAACGCCAAAGTATTTTGCGCAGAGGAAAAGAAATATGGAAAAAGGGGGATTTGAAAACTAACAAAAAATAGGCCTGTATTTTTAGAAAGGAACTCACGATGGAGTCTTAGTTCAGAAGAAATGTTGTCCAAGCAAGAAACCTAAAGACGATTCCGTGGGATACGTTGGCAACTGAGCGTAGCATTGGAAGGGATTGTGCAGCAACAGTGCATTCAGTTCTGTTGTTCTGTTGTGTGTCGTTGACAAGTACTATTTCAAATTGTTCCAGTAAAGTTTAAACGTCATTATGTGTTATGTGAAGACCATAGAGCGATGTTAATTTCAAAATAAACTTTACGCAAAGTAGGAAGTAAATCGGTAGATTTTATGTAATGTTTAAAAAACGAGCAGGAGTGTTTTATCGGGTTTAAAACCACGAGGCGTAGCCGAGTGGTTTTTGACCCGATAAAACACGTGCTGCGAGTTTTTTGAACGGCTTCAAAAACATTCTTGGAAAAGCGTGTGTCAAGAGAGTTCATAACAATTATGCTTTTGTGAACGTTAGAAATTAGCATACGATGATGATGTATTGTCTAATATGCCTTTACCAGATTACTGTACTAATGGAATAGAGAATTTTTCCAGATGTGTATTTCACAACTGTACTATTAATTTGGTGCAAAAGTAAATTTACTGTGTGAAATTTGTTGAAAGAGCATTAAATATGTTCCCACCATTTGTTGTGTCAGTTTCTGTGTTGATAATTAATTGATATTCATAAGTCAAGCGCAGTGTCTTTATATCTGATAAAACACCTCATACTAATAAGGATGAGGTTTATCGATATAAAGTCATTGCACGTGATGTATTATCTTCCATTTGATAGGTTAATGGGCTTATGAATTATTAATGAGTTTTTGGAGACATATCTCATGATTAATCACACCAAAACGAACGCTTCCTTTGTATCAGCATTACCTAAATCCATTTGTGATAAACTGGCGGCTAAACGATAATCTCTCACCAAAATCGTGTATTTTTCGCGTCGAAACAACCTGGCGCAATCACAAAGATCCGATTACTGGCAACTCATATATTGCTTAGAGATACGGAAAAAGGCAAAAATTGCAGGCATTTCAAGAATTAATGCAATCGTCGTTTTGCTTTAACCATGGAAAAATGAAAGCCGGCCAAATCCTATCGTAGGCCTGCCACAGAAAAGAACTACCACAAACCACTTGTCTAATGACGTTAGAGGTTAAGGTCGAACAGGACCCTGTGGTATTCCATGGGGTTATTTTTAAGAGTACAGATAGTTCTTCCAACATTAGACGGATAATTTTTGGCGTTAGAAAAAAAAAGCTTATTAAAAGAGTACGGGAATTATTTCAAATATATGAAAATCATATCTGTGAACTGTGGGTGAAGAATTGAATATGGAAGCGATCTTCGTAGTTAAGAACATTACCTAAGCAGTATGGGATATGAACCCATGACCTCTGCGATACCAGTGCAGCGCTTTACCAAATGAGCTAACAAGCCAAGTGCGAGCTGGTCATTATGTTGGTCTCAAATAAACCCATAAAGTGATAAATAACTAACTGTAAATATATGAGAATCAAATGCGAACTGCGGATAACAGATGAATGTGGAAGCGATCTTCGCAGTTATGACCACTACCTAAGCAGTAGTGAAAATAAGGCCACCCTTTTTAATTGCTGATACGCTGCCAGTACTGATAAGGAGCTACTGAAACGGAGCTACTATTATAAAGTTATAAATCCTGATACAGATCTATGCACTTTTACGAAGGTACTGATATGCAGCTACTAATACACAGCTACTGTTACGGGGCTAGTAATGAAGGATCTAGTAAAGGCAGGATCTACTGATAAGGAACTACTGATACAGACCTACTACAAGTTTCAGAGATATTTCGCTGATATTTGATCAGACTGACTAAGTTTATTATCAACCAGACTGAACTGTACACTGAAAGTGAAGTAATTAGTTACATAGTGATTGTGACGTGACATAAGTGATTGACGGGCGTATAGATGTTCATGACAACCAGGAGGCTACTGATATGCAGCCACTAATACAAAGATTCTGCAACGGATACTGATATGGAGCTATTAATACAGGGAAAATGATACGGAACTACTGATACTAGGCTACAGAAACGGTGCTACTGTAGGGAGCAACTGATACCGCGTTTCTAAAACGAAGCTACTGATGTAGAGCAACTGACATGGAGCTACTGAGACCAAACTACTAATGTGGAGCTTCTGATACAAAAGCTACTGATGTGGAGCTATTCGTAAGGAGCTACTGATATAGAGCTATTTATAAGGAGCTATTGATAAGAAGTTACTAATACAGAGCTACTGATGCTGGAGCCTCTGACGCAGAGTTACTGATTCGGAGCAGCCTATGAGAAGCTACTGATATTGAGTTAAAGCTACAGCGCTACTCATTACGAGATACTAGAAAAGAGCTACCTATATAGAGTAACTAATGGAAGCCACCGATACAGGAGCTTCAGATATAGAGCTACTGATACGGGACAACTTAAACAAAGCTATTAATATGGAGCTACTTTTACAAAGCTACTAATTGGTATCTCATTATAAGGAGCTAATGATAGGGAGCTACTGATGGGTAGTTACCGATACAGAGTATCTAATATGGAGCCACTGATATGAAGTGAATGATACAGAAACCACTGATACGTATTAAGTAACAGGGGAGCTACTTATATCGAGCGTCCGATTCAAAGATACTGATATGGCGCTACTCATATACGGAGCTACTAATACGGAGGTACTAATATAGTGGCACTTTTATGGAGATACTTGCATGGAGTTACTGATAAAGGAGCCACTATTACGCAGCTTCTAATACGTAGCTACTTACACGAAGTTATTAGAATGGAACTACTGATTAGGACCCACTGAAGAAGAGTTAATGACGCCGCTGATACAGAGCTATTAATACAGAACCACTAACACAGACTTACTGATTAGAAGCTACTGATATGGGGTAACTGATACGAAGGAAGTGATGCAGAGCTACTCGTACGAAGCTTCTGGTGCGGAGTTTGTGATACGGAGCTTCGGATACAGGAGCTAGAGAGCTAGTGATACGGAGCTACTAATACAAGACCTACTAATACCGAGCAACTAATGAGGAGCCACTGTTACGGGGCCAATATTGCGTAACTAATAATGAGGAGCTGCTGATACAGTGCTACTAGAACAGAGCTATTGTTATCAGGGCTACTGATACAGGAGCTACTGATAAGGAGATTCTGATACTGAGCTACTAACACTGAGCTACTGAATAGGAGCTACTGATACGGAGGTACTGATAAGGAGCTACTGAAACGAAGTTTCTGATAGGGAGCTACTGAAACGGAACTACTAATATACTGGCTGAGGATACAAAGCTACTAATGAATTCCAATATTATTTATAAACTATATACCACATTGTGCATGCAGAGGGAAATGTAACTTGTAGATCTACTGTGAAAAAGCTTCATATCTGAGGATCTCCTGCTTGAATTATTGAAAATTTAATGTTTTGTAAGTGTCTGGGAGAGAGTTCCATATTTTGCTAGCTACGTATGAAAAGTGAGTGCAGACCGTAAGTCGTTGTTTTTGGGTTGGGAAGGGCCAGGATATAACTTCCGCGCAAATTGTAGGATGAAGACCGTACGGTGAACATATCTTTTAAATAACCTGAATAATTTGTAAAGAACAGACTCTTATATAACGTGATCATGAAGTTCTGGAGGCGTCTAATGAATAGAGATTTTAAGTTAACTTTCTTTAGTAGAATGTCATATGGAGAGCTGTAGTCCTGTATTATAAACCTAAGAATGCACTTATTAAGATTATCTACTTTGTCGGCATTGCGCGCACCACAGAAATGCCAAACAGAAGAACAGTAGTAAAAATGCGGCAAAATAAAGGCTTTATAAAGCTTCAATAGCGTCTCCTTAACAACAAGTTTCCGAAATCTGAGCGTCAAATTGATTATTTATTGTCTTACAGATAACTGATACGTGATTATCAAAAGAGAACCTATTATCTATTGTCATCCTAAATATATCTATCGAGTTCTTTACTAGGAAACAAAAATTGTGCTCAGTTTTTCCCAGGATTAGAGCTTGGTGCTTTTTCTAGTTAACAATCATGCCATTGTTTTTATACCACTGATTTGCGACATTAAGAGGCTGTCCGCGTAAGAACGTATAAGGCAAATTTCGGTCCTACACCGATTTCCCTAAGTTTTTCAGTGAAAGTCAACAATTCTATCCCATGTACAAATATCACATTTGTTTTGATCAATTTTATTTTTTTATTTTAACGAGACAATTTTAAAGGTCACCCCAAAACTGCTCAATTTGTCTTTTTTGATCTCTATAATTAATCCTTATTTCCCAATCTACAAAGCTGATTATTTTACATATTTAAGAATAGCCTTATTTAAATACTTCATAGGTAAAACGATTGCATTCTGTAAAATTTTTACCGAGTTATGAAACTTCCAAAATACCTTATCATGAGCATTAAAATTTGTGAGGAGTGAGGTACATGCGGTTGAAAGTTATTTTCTCTTATGTGGGACCTGATCTAGAGTCAAGTCTATTGCAGCTTAAAAGTACTTAGATAGAGCAAGTTAAATATGTAATAAAACTTTTGGGCACTCCTCATTCTGCGCCGTAGAGAGCTTTGTGAATTTAATAAATATTCGCCGTCTTGATCGATACCAAAGATAACGCAGTCCGACCAACAGACAGGTTTGTAAAGCTTAACAGCCCTAAAACACTTGAAGGTGCAGGAACAATTATCTGATGGAGTATCAAGATCGATATTAATCATCATTTTGGCCTTTTTTAACGAAATGGCTCAAATATTCCGGAAAATACTTTTTAATACCTATATGCAAATTAACTGCAGCGATCGCGTTTATACGATACACGTCACAAACAGTTTCCGTAACAACATTTAGCTATTCAAAGAAGTGTTTTTAAGAATGTGGAAACTCAATAGTTATATCATTTCTTGAATGCATTACGTAAAATTTCAAGAGCCATTTTCTTTGAAAACAATGCGCTGACGGAATCCAGTTTGTTTTAATAAATAAAGTTGTTCTTTTCGCTCAAGTGTTTTTATCTCGATAAAACACGGTTCGACAACTTATCAATATCAGGACCGAGAACCACCATAAAATCAAGTAATAAATAATGAGAGGTTGGTTTGTAGATTAGAAATAAGTATCATATCACGTTTACACCCTTGTATTTGAGATATAGGTGTGCTGAAGAACAAACAAAGAGGGAGAGCTTTCTTGCGGTTAATAAATTACTGTATGCAAATTAGCTACAGGATGTTATGTAATGTGTAGTCTTGGACATTTTTTTAGGGTTTTCTTGATGACAAAGAGTTGTGTTTTTCTTTTTTTTTTCTTTGTATTGTAGGAATTTTTTTGGTATTTCATGACAAAATTTTGTATTACATTTTTATGACCATCTTCATTTTCTACGAGGCGCCAAAAAGAAGCCTTGAGTTTCTGTTTCACCTAATTCAATTACTGATTAATTTTGAAAAAGGAATTCGACGGCAGCTACATTTCCTTTCATTAGAGGTACATCTCTTCAGAAAGACACGAAACGTTTTTTTCTTAAAGCTTATTAAAGTAAAACTTTTCAACTTTTCTGTGTGGCATTTCTATTTTTTGCGAATGAATATTTGGCAAACTTGTTTATTTCTTCCTAATTCAATTAAAATCTGTCGGAAACAAAAAGATTTTTCAGCAAGAATTTAAGACAAATCTGAGACAGTGTTTCCTGGGACGTTTTCTTTGTTAGCACTAAAAATGTCTGCTATCCCCCCAAATTGTTCTCTTTACGAAATACTTCAAAGTCCATGCGGTTCTAGTAGGGAGGAAGTAGATTATGTTTTGCTCTCGGAGTGTAACGCAGATATATCCGCCCATTTGGCTAGCTGCCACTTGTCAAAATGCAGTGAAGTTACAGAAGCCAAGTTAATCATGGCGAGAGCGGGAATTCAGCATTTGTCGAGAATTCAGCTCGAGGGAATGACCATCTGCCCTAGGTACAGACACCTACTGGGAAGATTCTGGCGAGGCCCAAGATCGTGCCAATACCCTGGCCATACTGGGAAAGTTACAAGTGTGACGGGCAGCCACGTCATAACCTTCCAAATAGCTGACGAAGTAAGACTTATATTCAAAGAAATCGCCGCTGTAGGATCACGTAAGTACCAATAGCCTTGTGGCTCTCTCTAGTTCTGTTTCCTCAAATGTCAATACCCCTATAAGTTTTTGTTGTTGTTGGTCTCATGTCCATTTCCTTTGGTTAATTATTGGTGTCGCAATCGTAAATACAAAAATGCGTGTTTTATCATCAAACAAGGAAATTTCTTTTATTCTTTTATGCTATTGCTACACTAAGACTACTGGGCAGCCTGGCTGGTGGTAATGAAGGAAACAAATATAGTCCTGAGCGGTGAATCTGCATCTCCTTCCCATGCCTCGCGCGATGTCATCCCTCTTTTACTAGTCTCTGCGGTTCGAAAAAACTTTTCCTTTATCTCACACCCACAGCGACAAGTGTTACGCACGACAGAGACTATAGGTCTCCTAGATGTGTTTGAAACGCCTAGTATTTCTCTTGGAAATGATTTAGGCTAAGCTAGACGATGACGATGACGATGAGGATGACGATGACGATGAGGATGACGATGACGATGAGGATGATGAAGACGACGACGATTTATCAGTTGTCTTGATGCAATTTTATAGCTATTTGCTCCACTTGCCGGAAGAAGCATTCTGAGCGACTGTTGGGTTTGGGATGGCACAGTTCTACGAAAGGCTCAGTCAACCTGGAAGCTGCGGGTTCTGAGAGGTTTGTTGGATATTTTATTGTTTCTAAGATACCTCACCACGCAAGCTGTTTATTCGCATGCCACGCCATACATCGAAAGTACGAAACTGAGACAAAAATTGTGTTGGTGGCTGCAGATTTAACTTTTTATGGGATAACAGTTACCCCTCTTTTCCTTTGTGAATCCCTTTCTTTACCGACTCGTTCCTTCGAAGAGAACATGTCCAATAATGTCCGTTCATACTGTCAGAAAGATTGTTTTATCTTATAGAGCGACCAAAGCTGATGCAAGAACAGCCATAGGAGCACATACTGCTGAAATGGAGACAACGCCATTTCGTCAGAGTTCTACCCCAAATAGGAAACCCTCTTCTAGTCCCTGTTGGACTCCAGCAACTCCTGAAGCAACTTTCCGTCAGATCCCCGAAGCAGAGATTCTTGGTACTTACAATGCTGCGATGGACGAGGTTGCCAGAAATATTCCTCGCAAGCGACAGCCACTACCATCACAGCTTGTCTCGTGGGAAGAAAGCAGTCGAGCCCAGCGACAGTTCTACATCGAGAAAGCGGTTGAAGACTGTATGCTCGTATGTAATGTGATAGCCCCAAACGACGGCAAGACGCTCTTTCACGCCTTGTCTTCTCCAGGTGGAGAAAAGGATGAGACAGCAGAAGCTGATGATTTGTTGAAATCTTTGATGACCACTTACAAAAACGCCAAAACCAAAAGCATCAAGACGCAAATTCTTAGGCGTATAAGTACTCGGTCAGCACACCAAAAGAACTTCACTCGCCATATGGACAGTTGTCTACACTACAGATACAGAGAGCGCGGTGTCATGCAAGAACGATAGGTTCCGGTCAAGTGCCTGAGGAGAAGGTACATCATCGTGTTCGCATTGATATGACCAAAGTCGATCATTTCGTTGAGTTCATTAATCGCCCATACTTTTATCAAGACGTGTCTTACGGAACTAAATTCCTTAAGCTAGACAGTGGCGAAACCATCGAGATGCCGAACGTGGTGCGTACCGTGACGCAGTCTACGATGATTAGCCAGTACATACAGTTTTGTCAGGAGGAGAAGTTTGAACCTCTCAGTCGCACCACTTTATTCAAAATCCTAGAAGTCAGACAAGCTTCACAGAGAAAGTCGTTACAAGGCCTCGACAATACTGCTGCCGATGGCTCTGCTGGTTTCCAGAAAATTGAAATGATTGTCGATGATCTAGAGAAAGGAAGAATGAATAGGCAATGGTGCGCTGAGGTTAAGGAAAGGCTTAAGAGTGAAAAACGCTACTTAAAGACCAATTATCGCGTTCACTGCAATCCAGAGGAGCCTTTATGTCCTGATCATTGCCGCAAGTTCGCTTTAAGTGACGAACAAGATCCCGACTTCCAGGAGAAATGCTCCCATCAACACACAGAAAACTGTAACGAGTGTCAAAATCTGCGAAATGTCTTAGATGACGTCAAAGACAAAGATCGAGGTCCATTTTGGATCCCTTACGGCAGTGAACATCAAGATGATCTGCTATACGACTTCAAACTGGCACAGATATTTTTGAGTGGAAGGCTCATATTGTTTGCTCTGTAAACCAGGAAGCAGCAAAGCAAGATCAGCTGAAGACGATAAGTACTAATCAGAACTGTGCACTGGTAATAATGGACTGGGCAATGAAGTTCCATCAGCTTAAATATCGTGAGAAGCAGTCAGATTGGTTTGGCAAGAGAGGATTGAGTTGGCACATCTCGACGGTGATCACATGTGATCCGAACCTTGAAGGAAGACTAGAACTACGGTCGTATGCCCATCTGTTTGACGCATGCCAGCAGGACTGGTCCGCTGTGTGTTCCATCATAGAAAGCACACTGAGAGAAATTAAGACCGAAAAGTCTCACATCACCTGGGTTTATCTGCGGTCAGATGAAGCTGGCTGTTATCATAATAACTCCCTCATTGCAGCAGCAAGAGGAATTGATAAGCGAGTTGGTTTAGAGCGCCACAATATGGTAAGGATGTATGTGATAGAATTCTGTGTCCGATGAAAACATGCATCCGACGTTTCTGCAACGAAGGATACGACATTCAATCTGCGGGAGACATTAGGAGGGCACTTTCTGAAAGACCAGTGAAAGGTACATCCGCATGCGTTTGCGAAGTTGACGAGGCGTAGATAACCGGCCTAGAAGTGAACAAGATAGATGGTTTTAGCAAGCTTCACAATGTCCAGTTTGAGGAGAAAGGTAATCGTGTGTGGAGGTCGTACCGAATATGGCGTGGCAAGGAAATCTCTTTTGACCAGCTGGTGTAAAGGGCCAAGGGGACACTGGTATCGTTGTTAGTGAAAAATTTTTCCCTCTTCATGATGCACGTGTTTATCAATGCTCAGATCCTGTGACAGAGAGTTCAGAAGAAGAGAATGACTGGGACGATTCGAATATAAGCACGTTTGAATGTTCCAAGCCTGGATGCGTGAAGAGTTTCCAAACATTTTCAGAGCTCGAGTCACATTTGGACGTAGGGGATCATTGCATCAAAGATGAAAGGCCGTCAGAAACGCTATATGACAAGCTTCGAAGAGATTGGGCAGACAGATTTACTACGTCAGTCAACGTCACTGAAAATGAACCGTCTGAACCTAATATCTGCCAAAGTCAAAATGTCTCAATACCCGCGTTGCACACTGTCATTATGGGCTGGGCCCTACACAGGCCACGAGCAGGATCCATTAGATTAAGTGACAAAGTTAAGAAATATCTAACTGCAAAGTGTGACCTAGGGGAACAATCAGGGCTAAAAGCTGACCCTCAGCAAGTCTCAAATGATATGCGCAAGACAAGAGATGAGCAGAATAGGAGGTTGTTTGAACGAGACGAGTGGTTGACTAAGAGCCAAGTACAGGGTTTCTTTTCTCGCCTTGCAGCAAGCAGAAGAAGTCAACAAGCACACTCAGAAATCGAGCACAATCCAAAGGAACTATTTCTAGAGGAAAAAGAAGCTGAAAGACAACAGCTAATGGCGCACATTTCTAACGAACTGAGGCTGTAACACACTCTGTCCTACGACGCCTTTAACTTGTGCAAGTGTGCGAGAGATAATAAGCTGAGTCTTTTTAATGTTCACTACTTAAAGAAATCTTGCACTTTTAAAGATTTAAATCAAGAGATAGGAAAAAAGACCTGATTGAACAACCGATGTCCTCTATACAAGAATGTCAATGCTTTAATGAAGTGTAACACGCAGGTCACGGTTGGGACGACTGTAAGCATGGAGCCCTGGCAAATCAATGACAGGGCATTTACAGTGAATTTGTTGAGAAGCAATGTGCACCGCCTGTAAGTACCCTGATGTACAGTTCTATGTCAATGAATAAGAGCGCTTAAAGCATTAACATAAGCAAACCCGTAAAAATCATTTTAAAATTGGCGCCTGTTATTTTGTAGGCCTGCCTTTAATTTCAAAACAAAAAATCATAGGCCTACTGTGACCGTGAGTCATGTTGACCCTCACTCTATAGCATGTACGAGCATTTACAAAAGAGACTTTCTCTATTGCCTCCTCGAAATTTTCTCACTGATTTATGCCTTTAACTGAAGTTACTAAATTCGCTTACCTACTCTTGGAAACGTTTACTAAATTAAATATACCAATTTCTATCGGTTGCATAATTTCTCAATTTCTTCTGGGGAGATTTTCATACTCTCGATGGCGAAACATCAACATATCATGATATAAATGCCGAGCTAAATATTTCTTTAATTTGAGTTCACCAGCCGTGAGACAATCTTTCAATGCTGATATTGCGTGACCAGGCTAGTTCACTGCAGTCCACAGTCACGCTGAAAAAACTCCACCGTGTTAATCATGAGAACCAACTAGGTCACAAACTAAAAAACTGTCACAAATAGTGAGACGAAATTTTTCCCCTAGTAAGGGTGAATTATTTTCCTGAAGAAAAACGGCAAAAGAGGTCTGAAAAAGATTATGCACAAGATAAAAACAATTGAGCGAAATGAACAACTTAGTTGTCAAAACAAACTGGATTCCTTTAGCGCATTGTGTTCAAAGGAAATGGCTCTTGAAATTTTACCTAAAGCTTTTAAGAAAGGATACAACAGATGAGTTTCACATTTATAGGAACACTTCTTTGAATGGCTAAATGTTGTTGCAGAAACTATTTTTGACGTGTATTTTAACACGAACGCATGAAACTAACTTGCATATAGGAATAATTAACGAAAAATGTCAGGATCACGCGCCCTTTGAGACACCTTGGTCTAATGATCAGTACGCCGAACTTCGGGTCAGGCGGTTAAGGTTTGAGCCTATGGGCAAAGACACTCTACTCTCTTCACAGTGCCCCTCTCCAAGTTGACTTATACCGAGTGGTAATAGAAAGATAGAGAGAGACAGAGAAAGTTTGGAAACCATAGCAATAAACCTGGAGTTATATCTCCTTTAATAAGAAGGGAACTGTAATTGAAATATTTCAGTTTTTGTCAATATTGGAAGACAGATGATTGTTAATTAGAGGTTTTTTTCTCTTGATTCAACAGACCCAGTACTGAAGTGAGCCCTCATAGTGATAGTGACAAAATGCTTTCTAAATCAATCTTCGTACCTAAAAAGTGGGTAAAAACCACTATTGTGTCCACTCTCTATGAAGGCGTATACTTGCCTCCATGAAGGCCATTTTGTGCTTTGCCGTTCTGTTTATAATTAATAGCATTTCGGAAGTAACTGTAATGTTTCATATAGCTGCGGTTGTCAAGACAGATGATTGATAACTGGTTTTGTTTTTTTTCTTGATCCAGCACAACCAGAACTAAAGTGAACCCTGATAGTGATAGCGATGAAATGCTTTCAAAATCAATCTTCATACCTAAAAAGTAAGTAATTACTAATATTCGGTCTATATCTTTTTAAGGGCGTATATTTGCTCCAGCTATTTTAAAGTGCTTTGTACCTTGACGGCCATTTTCGCATTTCTGTTATACAATTATTTTTTGTCATCATAATCAACGCAGTCACGTTTAATAACGCATTTTATATTTTTACACAAATTTGTTAGTGTATATTTGAAACATATTCGGATCTTCCTCAGAAGTGTTCAGCAACTTTGGGAAATCGTCGGTGTTCTCTGGTAAATGTTTTAACTAAAACGCTTGTTTGCCTTCAGACAACATACATAGACTCTGGGGAAATTTTCAGGAAGGGTCGGAAATCTTCGAAAAAATGAAAGACCAACGTTAGTTTTACGTTCCTATGTGTCTTACTCATATTGCTGCGCTTGCTCTTGAGATATCAGGTTGGATACTCCGAAAAAACTTCCATATCTTCGCACTTTCATGTAGTATTCATACATAATCGCCAAAACAGGCATAAGTTCTTTTCTCCTTTCAATGCAGGACAAAAACTGGTCATCGTATTTCCAGCCCCGCTGACGACAGTGCGTCTGATTTGTTAGCCTTGACACCCCAATATACGAGCAAGGGCGCAAGAATGGTTATTCTGCACAGGAGCTTGCCGAAATTGTTTTTGCTGACCCAGAAAACAAGTTCCGTTGCAGAAAACAGCCAATTAGAGTCCGTTCAAGGAAGTGTTTCCTCATTGATCTTCGATAGCTTCCCATCGAAGATCTCCATGCAGACGAAAATGGTGCGTACAAACACCAAGCCACTAGGTCAAAAACATGCCGTGTTGAAATGGTGGTAGATCATGAAGTAGACTACTTCCAAATCCTGGACTACAGGAAGATTGATTTAATCGATAATACTTACCATCTGGTACAACGGAACCGCGTCTGTGCATCTTGCAAGGATTTAAAGACAATCGTGTCATATTTTTAAGGTAAGGTCCTGGAGTTTATCACTGAGTAGTTTTCTAATCAGTCTTTTTATCTAGAAATTCTCGAAAATAAGCACCATTCGCGAATTCGTGAGGGGCGTGGTGCAATCCACGTGCACTTTCCATTTCCTCGTTCTTTCCAGACTTTTCATCCAAAGCCCACGCGCGTTCGCACAACTGACCAACACAAGAAAATAAACAGACTCCTCTGTAGTCTTAAATGGTATGGAAACTCTAGCACAAGAGCTATGACTTCCCAAAAATGTATTCGGTATATTATTTGATCTTTGTTCTTTTTTAAAGAATTAGTTAACATGTTTCTATCCCAAAGCTTGGATAGGCATCAGCTAAGAAATAAATTTCACAGAAAGGAGATTTTGCTGCGTAGCACTCAAAATAATTGGCAATAAGCGGTCAATAGAAATTAGGTGTCAAATACACTTCTTGAAAACTTTGTGGAAAACTTTTCTAATTTATTTCTTTGTTGGAAATATCTTTATGCGGGGATACGTCTTATATTATAAGATATGCATACGTATAACCCTCGTGATTGAAGATCTCTATATAGATATTTTTCATCATGTAGATGCCCAAGGTGAAAAGGTTAATAACATATGCGTTCTGGAGTATCTTGTCAAGGGTGGTGCGGAGGAAATACAGTTCAAAGTTAAGTCTCATGGCAATGCCAAGGATAAAAAGAAACCTTTCTTCCCTATTATAAAGACCGTTATTGAAGGCATCAGAAGCCAGCAAACGAGGAAGGAAACGCCAAAGGAAACATTGCAGCAACTTACACGAGATGCTGGTAGGGTTTTAGGAGCCGATTCCTCAGGCAGTATAGTACGCAGTAGGCAGCAGATATATGACGCGAGACGTCTTTCAAAGCCTACATCCTCAGCGGTACGTGCCACTCAAGACTCTTTTGCAGACTGTCTTAGAGCATCGAAAGAACAAGAGAAGGATTTTATAAGACTGTGCCAGGCCCACCCCGAAGAACTGTATGTTGTTTATGACGACAGGCGAATAAACGACCTGGCACGATTTTGTACGAGCCCGATTCAAAGCAGTTTGATGTCCATTGATCCGACATTTGATTTTGGCAAGTTTGCGGTCACACCTATAACAACCCATCATCTTATGCTGAAAAGCCGACGAACTGGAAATCACCCAACTTGATGCTTGGGCCTGTTATGATACACCACAGGAAGACTTACGTAACCTACTACACATTAGCTAGTCGTGTCGCTGCAGCTAGCCCAAAGCTAAAAGACGTAAAAGGTATTGTTACGGACGGCGAAGAGCCTCTCCAGAACAGCTTTTCGCACGTCTTCTCCAATACTCAACCACTGCGGGACTTCAGACATTTTAGACAAAATATGGACAATGCATTGAATGATTTGGGAATTTCTGCCAAGAAAGACAGAACTCCTTTTCTCAATGATGTATTTGGCTACGTGGAAAACGAGGTGTACGTCAAGGGATTATGTGACTCTGACAACGAGGTTGAATTTCGTGTTATGTTGGACTCCTTCAGGCCCCTTTGGAAGGATAGAGAGACTTTGCTGATTGAAAGAACAAGTAAGGAACAAGTATACTCCCTTGCAGTGGCAGACAAGGAGCATTGCTTGACGGAATTCTTTGAAAAGTTTGGTAAGAACTCTGTAAAGGCAACCAATATTAGTACCCTGGCAAACACAGGAATAAACAGAACTGTTTCCGGGAAAAAAGGCCAACATAACAAGACAAGGCATTGCACCCGCCAAGGGGAAAATCCTTTGCATGAAGAGTTTCCCCAAGTCTTAGACCTTTCGAAAAGGAAACTTTACACAGAGGTTTGGCAGAACGACAACCCCTTTGATGTTGTATTAATTTCCGGTAACATAAGCAAGTGTGCTTCGTGTGGATTGTCGTTTCCCAAGAGCAACCGGCCCATTCCTTATGATATTGTCTTGCGGCATTCAGAACGGTATGAATATCCAGACAAAGAAAGCCCTGGACACACGAAAAAGTCCTACAAAGAACGGAATGGATATTATCATGTGGATCCTGAATGCATCAAGCAGCGCCATCCTCATTTCCACAACGGGCTTCTTCGTGTGGATCCCGAGGTTAAGGAAAAGTTCATTTCGACTATTTAAATTGCATTTTGATGTAAATCTACAGTGATGATGATCCCAAGCGAAAGAACTCAATATAGTTAAGTTTACTGAAGTACTAGAGAAACTGGTCATCCTGTTTTTCGTCGCTCGCTAACTCTAGGAAAGCAGCAAGTAATTGGCTCCTTATACAATAAAAACAGGTCACATATTGGTTTCAAGGTATTCGCTATCGCGATTGATTTATTCAAGGAATGGATTTGCGGGAAGAAGGATTCGAGTTTGCCGTTGATGGTGCTGCCCAGTCTCTCCAGTAGCTATCAGATAAAAACAGTACTTACGACTGACGATAATAAAGAAATAGATTTTAAACTTAGTATCTGAAAGAGTATTCAAGCAATAATTACCAAAAGTGTGTTTATTTGTAACATACACGTACAGCTGTCGCATTTGCCCGTTGAAATTTTTTATTGTTCCCGAGCTAAAAAACAATAGAAAATTCTAAAGGGCATAAGGGACAGCGATACGCGTGTATGCTGCAAATAATTCTGTACCAAATTTCTTTCTTTTTTTTTTTTTTACCATATTTTTCGTCTTCATCAGACTCAACTTATTCCAAGAGAGCGCTAAATCTGACAAATTTTCGCGAATTTTTCGAGCGCACGAAAAAAAAGTGTATTAAATTTCGCTATTATTTTGATTATTAGTAAGAATAAGGCCCGACCTCGATCCTCGATCCCCGATCCAGGTAGGCTCGCATCCAGCTATGGCCGTCATCTGGAGTTTTCTCATCTCCCGAAACGACTTCGGCGTAAGTTCTTTTGGCTGACATGATTAACCAAATAATGCCGAAAAAGCAAAATGTCACAGTGACTGCTCAAGAAAATCCGAACGTCGAACAATACCCGCAAAGTACTGGCGTGAAGTAATGCAATACTTCTCGAACAATGTTTCTTGACTGGGTGCGATTACGCGACTCTACCAAGTCTGGTCTTTGTCAAATAACAAATGTATCATTGAAGAAAATTTGAAACTGTTAATAGACTAATTTTTTTTTAATATTTAATTTATTTTATGATTTAGGAAACGACGTGGCTATTTCGATGGATAAAGAGAAATTTCAAAATTGTAATCGGTTCTCAGCTCTTTGTGAACAATTCACTCACAGATCAGCATGCAAACAACGCAGGCGCGTTTCCGGCTGTCGCACAATGGATACCAGAGGTTTTATATTCTCGTGCCGCGAAACCTTGGAGCTAACATCTCTTTTTTTATCTATTTTTTTTTTCATCGCGGATTTCATACTCAAAAAATGTATTGAATATTTTAAATCACTGATGCCCGATCCTCGATCATCGACCCTCGATCCTGCTTTTCCAGGTAACCCCAGAGGGGTTCAGGGTAATTTAAAGACAATTGTCTATCGTAAACCTACCCACACCGACAAATACCTCGCCTTCGATTCTCACCACCCTATTTGCCATAAAAAGTCTGTAGCCAAAACTTTACTTAGGAGGGCTGACTGTCTACCATCTTCGTTCAATTCGAAGGCTGAGGAGAGGAAATATGTTTCCAAAGTCCTAAAGGCAAATGGCTATACAAAAACTTTTCTCCGTAACTGCCAAAAACCAGTTACAAATAGTAACGCCCTTGATGAAAGGGAACCAGCAACTGGTTTTGCTGTTATTCCTTACATACAGGGTGTTACGGAACCCATCAAGAGAATTTTGAATAGCCACAATGTTAAAGTTGCTCAAAAACCTTTTCAGACTTTGGGGCATATTTTCGCCAAACCTAAGGATCCTGTCACGAAAGAACAACGAACCGACGCCATTTATTCTATTCCTTGCAATGACTGTGACAACGAATACATCGGACAGACCAAACGTCAGTTTGGTACACGGTTAAAAGAGCACCAAAAAGCGGTTTCCTTTGCAAAAAGGAAAATTCAGCTTTATCGGAGCATACATGCCTAACTAACCATACCATTGGGAGGGATAATTCTAAAATTATTACCACGAAGCGGCGTTACCACCAGCGCCTTTGTTTGGAGGCTTGGCATATTAACTCCGCCCACGCTCCTTTAAATCGTGACGATGGCGGTTTGCTTCCTGACGCCTATTTACACCTCGTCAGAAAAAAAGGCCGCTAATTAGTGATCATATAAAAGGACCTCTTGTTGCAGCGTTTAGATCACCCCTGATGAAGGCACTAGACAGGAGTGTCGAAACGTTGGGTCTATGAATTGTAACTTCTTCGGTTACATTCATTAAATCTGTAAACCAGAGTAGCATCAAACTATGTCTACTTAAGATTTATTCCAAAATATTTTACACTAATTTCAGAGGGATTTGAGTATGACGAACAAGTTCATCAATCCATTGAATACCCCTGTTATTTCCAAACATTTTGGGTCCTGAAACTGTCAGTCAGGGCCACACTGTAATGTGTTCAAAGTATTCACCAAGGGCTACACAGATTTGGTGAATTACACCATTAAAAGAAAGTGACGTCAATTAAACATATGTGAAAGATCTGAGCAACATCTTCATCCTCGCTGTTGCTCTTGAGAATAAAGCTTATCATCATAAAAGCAAACGATGTGATGGCCAAACTCACGTGGTTTATGTTTCTGGAATTTATTTGTGAAACTCTTATCACTGCTTGGCCCACAACTTCTGCCTGCTTCAGCACTAGCCTCAAAGTCAGCATAAATCACGAAGGGTACTTTTATTAAGCGGTTATGATTCTTGAATTTTATTACACTACCCTTATCTGGCATCTCGATCCTGACTGCCTTATTTTCTGGGCAATACTCTTAAGGGAGAGAAAGCTTTTCTTTGCTTGAGGAGTGGTTCAGACACCTGAGGCAATATTCTTTCGCTCTCTTATCCTTGGGCTTTGACTTGCTAGCAGTCTGCTCATGCTTTTCATTAGACCATAGTGTACATCTGATATGAGAAGAAGATTAATTTAACCCTTTTTTATCTCTTCGCTGATCCTCGTTGCATAAAAATCACGTTCATAACCATGCACGTTAACTGCAATGTTTTCATTTTGCTTTTCAAGCTCGTTTATGTTAGTCAGCTTCATAGGGAAGTTGATATTACTCTAATCAAGCTGCTCAGATCGTGCTCGAGGGAGTTTCGTGATCCTTTGTCA
>NC_142680.1:11888228-11948228 GCF_964200805.1 Pocillopora damicornis | reverse complement strand
GCAATCTGCCTCAGGGTTTCCTTTTGCACGTTATTGCCAATTCCCACGGCCACTGTACTAACGTCCTTTTCCTGTTGTTGAGAGGTGAGCGAAAATAATTGGCGAGATTATTGTGAACTTTCGGATACAATGTCCAGAATATGATTAGAATATACTTATTGTACTCGGGTTGCGAAATGAACTTGACATTTGATTCCTACCCCCACCCCCCCACCGCCCCTAAAATGAGTAGTTTAAGTTTTGATTGATGGACAATATCTTTTAAGAAGCATACTCTCCCCAGACTCATGAGGCCGAATTTGCATATGGAATCTCCATATAATTCGTTCCTTTGCTATGTATATCCACGAGTAAAAATTGACATCTGGCGCCAGCCGATGTAGGAGATGGGGTGGTATTTACTTTATGACGTAAATGGGGAGCACGAAAAATTGACAGACCAACGACCTGCCTTTAGCCTACACGTACTACCATAGTAAATTTCCTCTATACGACTGAAATTAATAATGATTGACACTTCCAGTGAATAATAACTCACTTTAAATTTTTTTGCTAGTTTCTTAGCAAATTCCTTGAAGTTGAAACTTTTGTCAGGATGTGTTGGTCTTCCATCTGTTAATACAATCATGACATTTGGTTTGTCTGGTCTGTCTCCCCCTGCCTTGGTAAACAGCTTGTCTTTTGCCAATTTTAAAGCCAGATCGGTGCGAGTTTGAAGGTTCAGTTTTAGTGGCTCATTGGCTATTCTCCTCAAGAGATCTTTCTTGCTATGGTATTTTGAATCTGCAAAGGAAAACGCCAGTTCCGCTTGCTCGTTAAACGTGATGAGGCCGTAGTGATCTGCTTTGGGTGCAGGATTGAATTTCTTGACAAGGTTTCCCAAGAAGGTTATAACCTTTTCCAGGTTAGGTATCTTGATACTCTTTGATTTGTCGAGTACAATTCCTATATCAAGTCCAGCTGTGCAGGGAGGACCTGCGAGAAAGCGAAAAAAAAATTCCCATCGTTCATACTCCATTTACAAAGCGAAATCTTGTTAATGTTAAAATTTCTTTAGAAGAATCAATGAAATTTCTATATGTATCATTTAACTCTCTATCTATTGTTATAATAAAGTTCAGATATAACGCAGGTCATTGGTTGAAAGAGCGTACTCTGTAAGAGGATGGAGCATATAGAGCTAAGCTATAGCTGCCATCTGCCGAATTGTACTATGTCCGACCCTTTCCGGGACTTCTCTCCAGCTTTTTTTCCTCAGTTGAAAGTGAAATTTCGGATCAGAGCCAAACAAAGGTTTGAAAACATGCCAGGCACCATTATTTGCGTTATAATAACGTGAGCAGAGACGAAAATCCCCGGAGAGAAAACGAGATGGACAGTCTGAATTTTGAAAGTTTTCACGCTCAATGAGATTGCAAGCTTACGTACGGTAATTAGAATAAAAAACAGCTAACACTCGTATAGTGTATAAATTTTCGTGTTCAAAAACAAAACAGGAATCATGAAAAATGCAGCCAAACTAGCATAATTGTTAAAATTCATACTAATCATGACGGTGTCAGAGCGACTGCAATCATGCTGACATTGAGGATCATCTCTAGACATCGCAGTCAGTGAAGCATACCTCAGAAATTACATCGGCCACCCTTCGAGTGAACAACAAAGAGCTTGCTCTGATGTCCTTTCCAATACATTGAGAGGAAGGCCACATCAGTCACTGCAGCCGATTTTCACGGCGCTTTCATACCGTGCAATCTTCATGTTCCGTTGAATCCGGCTGTCTTCATTCATAGAACACTCGCCTTGAACAGCTTGTTTTCCTAATTGTTATGTGAAAACACTTGCGTGTTTTTATAAGCCACAATTCGACCGGATTTTACTTAACATTCTACTGTCAGATTGTGTATTAGAGACTAAAAAACTTTAGGCAAAAGTGTTAAATTCGACCTGCCGAACTATTTCAGTTTGTAAACTAATGCTGAGTGTGAGCTTTGATTGTTGGACATTTTTGACAGCTCTAGCCTTGTACAGCCAATCAGGTTATTTAAATAATTCTAACAAGGATTCTGATTGGCTTATTGTAGCGTACGTTGTGAGAGTTTATAGAGCATGCTGACGACACTATTGCTAGCTTTGGAAATAAAGTTTGTTTTGAAAACTGAAAGTAATGCGGGGGGAATTTAACGTATTCTTTATTATAAAACCAATAGAGAAGCCTTGACATGTGCTCTGTTCTGATATAAAGCACTTAGGAAGCGGCTAGAGCACCCGAGAAGTGGAAAGAAACACTCGACTACGTCTCGTGTTTCTCCTTACAATTCTTTCGTGCTCTAGCCGCTTCCTAAGTGCTCTAAGAAGAGGCACAGTTAAGGCTTCTCTATTTGTTAATCAGGCCATGCTCGTGTTTTCAATCTATTCTCTTTCTTTGTAGAGAGTCACCCTTTGTTCGAGAGGCTAAGCAAGGCTTATGTTTCTCCTCTTATCTGCACTGCATCTTTCAATTTACCATTATTAAGTAGTCTAAGGAATTTGATTGTGCGGCCACATCTTTAACACTTTTTAAACTTTTGTTCTGGTGTAGATTAATTTGTTTGTTGTAAATGTGATATAAATGAAGGCGTTCATTAGAGGTTGTTCTTTCCTTGACTTTGAATGAATGTAGGAAGCATAGCAAGGCAAAACGAAATCTGATTCGAAAAGTGAATTTGAAGAAGTAAAATGTTTAAGTTAATGCGTGTGTTGAAGGGTGAAATAGGTATAATCGGCTTACAAGCCTAGTGATCCATTTGGCCAGTGAAAATACATGCCAGCATGAAATTAGGCCCTTCTCCTCACCCCCTCCCTTCCAAGCATTTTTTTTATTTTTTCAGGCCCCCTTAATGGTTCGCCAGTAACTATTTTTACACCACGGTGGTGAAAGGCTTTGTGAGAGAATGACGCCCAAAAACACTTTGACCCACATCATTAGATCCGGAGTCTGGCGAGTCTATTGTTAAGTCACCACGCTTCACACTCTTGACGCCTGTTCAACCAAGGTTTGGATAAGTTTTAAAAACAGTATACTGGCAAACAAAAGACAGAATCAAGTGAAATAACGATGTGATATATAAGTGCGGTCGCAGGATGAAGCAGATTTCTGAAATCTTATATTTAAGCTCTGAAGTTGTTACTGAAGAATCTTTTTTGAAAGAGGAAGAAGAATACTCACGACAGAGTCCTTCGTTACATTTAACTGTCTTCTTAGCTGGGCCCAGCTCACTACAGTCCTTTCCACCGTTGAATGGCGGGGGATTGGTGCAGGTTCTCGTTAGTGTCTTTTTCCCTTCACCGCACGACACGCTGCACTCAGATTCAGACCACTCAGTGTATCCACCGTCGATGACTTGTAGGAGAGAAAATAACAGCAAGATTTTGACTTGATTAGGAAGCTACCAGGGCAAGATAGATGTGAAATCTTTCAACTGAATACACAAGCAATAATGCACTCAAAATGTTAAGTTATACACCATTTCACGTTGTTTTGTCACTGATGTTTATTCATTACGTCCCAAATCGACGATCTAATTGCAGTCGCTCAGTGCCGGGATTGGGTCAAATCATTCAGGCTTGACATACCTAGAGACTACGTTGAGACATAAAATGGACATTATTTATGGCACTCGTCATTACTGCCTTTATTTTCCTCTACCCTTCCTTTTCCGCTTTTTGCTCTTAACGAAGTACGGAACGTCTATTAGGTAACTAGGTAGACTACTTAAAAGATTGACTCTCTATTTGCAGTAAACGAATTATCTTTTTTAAAATCATTTGATATCTTCTATTCGTTAAATGCAGTGGGATAAGTTTATGTCCAAAACTACAGATTTTTCGGGCTTCTCTTTTTTCGAATGTAAATTGGACCGCGATCTTTCAACAACGTAATCTTTACTTGAAAAACTTTACTGGCATCTCTTTTGAAAACGTTGATCGATACACAGAAATTTAACAAGGAGAGCTTACCACACGAAGCTTCTAGAATATCTCCCAACTGTTCGGAGAGGTCACCAAACTCAGGGTACAGAAGCACTTTTCCATTGTTGCCTGCAATCTCTGACAACGCCTTTTTTTCTTTATAGACGTCTTTACCGACTCCCACGACTATTATCCTCACGCCTTTGCTCTGTCAGAAAAGAGTGAAACCTTATCAAGGTCATGAATTTCTAGATTGCTGCATCAGATTTGTAAGGAAGTTGATAACTACGATCATCTTCGAGACTGTTTTGTCCAAATTTCTAAGGCAGATTACAAAATTTCGTAATAGATATCGCACGAAGTTTATGAGAACAATACAAGAAATCTGACGAAGTTCGTTTGCATTTTTTTTACTTAATATCTTTGTTAAACATGTTTAGCTTTGGTAGGTGTCTTACGGTCACAAGCTCTGTTTGGTGGTCTTTCCTTTAAATTCTTTTTGAAAATGTAAATATTTCGTCACTGTCGTTGCTACACGGGTGTGCATCCTGTAAAAGGGAAGACTACTAAACCCTGGTGCTCTCTATCCTTATTTGAATGGAAGATATATGAGAAGAAGAGAGCACTAAATTTTACTGAATACATCAAGGTATTAAGGTGAACTTCAGAATTCAATTATATTTACCTTTAAAACTTCTAACGAATCCTCAAACGGTATATCAGGTCGTTCATCCCATTTTGACTTAAAAGGTTTCCCATCGGTAAACATGATTATGAAGTTCTCAGCATTAGACCTGTCTCCTCCTTGTTCGGTGAACAACTCTCTCGCGACGAGATCCATGGCCAGATCTGTTCGTGTTCCCAGAACTTAGGTATCACATTTAATTTCTCCTGAACTAAGTTTTTCAATTTGTTTTCCTCGAAGTATGACTGATCGTTGAAGTTGCTTTCGATAACGACCTCCTTTGCAAAGGTGACGAGAACAAAATGATTTCCTGATGAGGAAACGCCTTTCTTTTCCACTATCTCATTGATCAGTTCTATCTTCTTACTTCGCTGCCGCCTGTCCATGCTTTTTGATACGTCGGCCAGTATTGCAATATCCATCTTTTGATCAGGACACTTACCTACCGATGATATCATTTTTATCAATGATTTTTAATTTGAAAATTCGACTGCACACTTATTAACACACTCTGAGAGAGTAAACGGCTGGCCTGCATGCCCGTATAGGTGTTGTAGTATAGCACGTGCACTGGTCGCAACTAACTATCATGGCATTTATCCCTTCATTGTATAGATATCGAAAATGCACCCGAAAAAAGCGGTTTTATTGAGAATTGGTTTCACTCCAGCGCAGTCCTGTTTCAGATTTGAAGGTCTTCGCTTAGGGTTATCAATAACTACGCGATAAACTGAAATGTCATGCTTGGCTTTCAACTACACGGGTCGATAAAATCTGTGGTAAGAGATACTATTAACACTCCAAGATTAAATTCAAATCCACACGCAGTCGTGTAATATCTTGTCTGTGTTATTTGCCTAGCAGTCAGCAGTAGTTATCAGAGCCGTACACATTAGGGGATTCGCCCATCCACGTCCCATTTCTTAGTGATGTTCATTTAGTACGCTACCTACGTGCTGGTCGCTATGTAGGAAAGTACAGAACAATTTTAAATTCATTATGAAGATTCAAAAGCCCTGTAAGGATGTATTACTTCTAACACGCCACGATTTCTACTTGAGTTTGGATGTATTGATTAATCAAAGAAGTGAATTGTCTCAAAGAATTTGAGATACACCAGCTGAAAAGATCCAGCTTAAAAATACCCGTTTTAATCAGCCAAAAAGATCCTTTTGTACTCTATATCGTGAATTCTCTGAGCATCGTATTCAATCACCATTGGGCTACTTGGGAAAAGAACTGGTTCTACTAGCAAGCGTTTATTGAGGGTTGCTCTCGACTATCCTTCTTCAGCCGTACTCTCCGAACTCCCTAAGTGTATCAATACCCAAGTATACACATGTCGGATCAATATCAGTATCTGGGCAACTGCCCACCTACCCCTCCCTCAACAACAGTCAATTGACAACGAGTTAAGGTTAATGTTGGGTTAAGGGAGGGGTAGGTGGGCAGTTGCCCAGATACTGATATTGATCCCACATGTCTATCATTTTTTCTATACTGATGGCACTCGTCAGCTACGAAACACGTAGCATCTAATTTACGCCGAAAGAAAAAAAAAGGCGAAAATTACACACCTTCCGGCTTAGGTACAAGTGTCTCTGAAAAGAAAAAAAAAGATGTAGCTCAGATAATCGTCTCTCGATAATCATTAATTGTTCACAATTCTTATGCTAATAATGATAGCGATAACGTTAAGATGATGACAATGACAACTATTACGATAAAAGAAGAATGTTACCCTCGTCGATGGTGTTCTTAGAATTAAGACATAGATTACCAGCTATGAAACTACTTCTCGCATATTTTTAAAATCAGGTCTAAAACCTAGGCCTTTCGAATTGGGGCTCAGTGAGCTAACCCATAGGTCACCTCATTATTCCCTAGTTGTATCAGAGCTGTCGATTAGTGTTACCTTTACAAATAGTATTCGTAAACTAAATCCTTAAACATTCTTGTTCTCTTGAACTTGATGCCGTTTCCTGGGTGATGACCGTCAATTAAAACCAGGATATTAGAAACCTCGCAGTCTTGAAAAATTGATCGCAATCGTGGCGTGCATGGTGAAAACGTTTCTGAACGTTTTTCGTTAAACAAGTGATAACAAGTAACGGATGGTTGATTGTAACGGTTATTGACGTAAAAAGCGTTCTTACGGTTTGTCCCACCTAAAAACGACCTAATGGATAGATAGCCTGTTGTGCTATGTAAAAAAAACCCAAAGGCCTAAGCCATAAAATGGTCGACAAAACAAAAAATGACAGAATATTGAGATTGCTTCAAAAGTTAAACCAGCGGGTGAGTTCGTTTAACGGATAGCCCAACCCCGGACGGCTAACTGAAAGTGAAGGCTAATGGACCTTTACGCGGGAAGCATTACTATTTAGGTATACTTTCTTCTGGCGCAGTCACAACTATTCTTAACTCACTGAAATATTAAACAAATAATAAAGACAACTTACCACAAGTAGCTTTCACGATATCGTCCAAATGTCCGGTAAGATCATCAAAATTGGGGTACAGAAGGAGTTCTCCCTTTGGCGTGCCAGCAATCTTGGACATTGTTGTTTTTTCTTGAAATACTTTTTCACCGACTGCTACCACAATTATGCTCACATCTTTACTCTGTTGAAAGAACATAAGTTTGACTTCATCAAGTTCAAGAACTGACCCGAAGGATCAATCTTAAACCGGTTTGATAAACTGATTTAAATTTAACTCTTTTCGCGTTTTCTCTTTGAAAGTCAAATTCAAAAGAGAGTAAACAAAGTGTAGCAGTCAGTTATATTACCTCTAATGCCTCCAGGAAATCTTCAAACGGTATATCAGGTCGTTCATCCCACTTTGTTTTAACAGGTTTTCCATCTGTAAACATGACTAGGACGTTCTTAGCGTCAGGCCTGTCTCCTCCTTGTTCGCTGAACAACTCTTTGGCGGCAAGATCCATGGCGAGATCTATACGTGTTCCCCAGAACTTAGGTATCACGCTTGATTTCTCCTGAACTAAGTCTTTTAATTTGCCTTCTTCGTAGTATGACTGATCGTTGAAGTTGCTCTCAATAATGACTTCCTTTGCAAAGGTCATGAAAGCAAAATGATTTCCTGAGAAAGAAACGCCTTTCTTTTCCACCAGTTTATTGATCAGTTTTATCTGATCGCTTCGCTCCTCAGGTGTCATACTTTTAGATACGTCAGCCAGAATAGCAATATCCATCTTTTGATCTCGACAGCCACCTACCAGTCGTGACATTGTATTAATACTTATGTTTAATAAGGTCGACATAAACACCTTGTGTCTGTTCTGTTGCGCGTAACCACAGCTTAACTAAATGTTGCCCTAAAATATAGTGTACGACGTAAATGTATGTCCAAGAAACTCTTTAGATATGATATGTGTCGCTAATGATTTAGTAAAATATACATAAACGAAAGGAAAAGCGTAAAATAACAAACCTTCTGCCTGAGATAAATCTGAAAGAGAGAAAGGAATCAGAAACTGTCAGTTATAACCCTCACAAAGTTAATGCGAAATAACCATTATAATGGATCGCAGGGTGGTTTGACCAGTGGGTAGCCTTACGCCTGAAGTGAAACAACCCGTTTAGAGATGTTAAATTGGTGTAAAAATGAAACCTGATGATAATAACGATACTTATAATTATGAAAACGATCGTGTAATCTTATCGTCCGAATGAGTGTATTCATCAGAACGACTGCTTTCGGAGGTAGCGAATAGAATTCTTCAGTCGTTCACTAATTCTGACAACAGTTCTTCCTAAGAATTTTCTTATTCGGATGATCAGGCTTAAAGCTGTGTTCAAATAATTTACTGAATGAAAATGACAAGGGCAAGGAAAAGGACAATGGCAATAACAATATCAGTAATAATAAAAGGAAGTTCATTGTTATTTGAGGCTTTAAACGAAATAGGTGCACATAAATGCTTCCTACCTGAAGACAGGCTTAAAGTTAAGATGATACAAACCCAAAAAGTTTTCATCATCAACGAGGGCTCAAACTCTGGAACACAATGACAATGAGTAGCAAGTTAAACAAGTTGAAGAGTAACGCTGGACCAAAATGAATCTCTAGTTATAATCCGCTAATGCATAGAAAAGATTAAAAATGCTAATTATATCCTCAATTGGTGATAATTTTCATAAGTATCACAGACGTTTTCTGCTAATTCAGTTACGCTTTATTACTGACCACACCGAAGACGTGATGTTTATAAGCCTTTAAGTTTAAACGATAAACTGATGAAAACTTTATAGGATTACTCATTGCGAGTTTCAAATCATACCATTGTAGATGCAATAGTTTAATGATATCGAACGATATCTAATGAAAAAATCAGAAAGGAAGAATGAATTACTGGCACGCAGCACGCTTTTGTCGACACATCTGTCTTCGACAAAAAACTAATGTACCAGTAAAAAACATTTTTTAAATCTCTAACGGTCGGAGCCTTTCAATTTATTTTTAAGGTCGCTGAATAAACGAAACAGGTTGCAGATTAACGACTCATCATTGTTGGTGAGATACCTTCCTAACGAGATGTGTTACTGAAGTATAGAACGAATTCAATTTATTAGCACTATGTGCTGAACATGTATTTTTAATCATCATTTCACATCCGCCTTGGTTGTGATGAGGCGCCAAGATGATGCAAATGCTTTTATCATACGTTTTTTACTCCGCGGTCGGATTGCGTTCTACACGGAGCGGTGACTTTCCAAAGAGCTCTCGGGTCGTTGATTACGAACCAAAGGCTGATTAAGGGTGTATTGGCCTTTTTTAGGGTGCAGCTTTTAAGGAGCCTCTAAATGACTCCATTAGCCAGAAATCCCGCTTTTTTGATAGATCGATACTATCACACTTTTTCGTTTGTTTCTTATGAAGTACAAACCATATGAGAAAACTAACTCAGTTCGCAGCAAATTTTGATCGTAGTTTCTTTTGATGTGATGCCAGAATAGCAACGCTACAGCTTCTAAGAAACACCCTTCACTTTAGGTTTATGTGCCTTAAACCTCCCTGTAAATGAAAATGGTGACCAAGTTTCTTGCATGAATTACTGGATTACAATCAGTGTTGAGTGCAAATCAATGTGGATAGTTTTCGGTGTAAGTGGCCAGCCATGTTAGTGGGATGGGATTATATTCAAATGATTTGTGACTTTGCGACAGCTTTACAAATTGAATTTGTACTGATTGATCACTTCACAGCAAACCCTTCGACCTATAAACTTCTTTCAGTGTTATCATGTCTCGGTAACATTTATCATTGGCCAACCTAGTTACAACTGCAATAAAATTTGGATTTTTTCCCCTTGTATTGGAAATCAAGGAACAAGATCATTCCTTTGTCACTCATCAACAGTGTTATCCATTATGCTAATGTAAAAGCAATCGTTTGTTGGACTGGAACACCATTCAATATATAATGCAAACTTTTGTTGGTAAAAAAGAGTGAAAGCAAATGCACTTGTGAAAATTCTCTCTTTGAACACTTCTTTTCGATAATGGTTGCCTCGGCGCACCATTTAAAGGATGAGAAAATAATTTACAAGCTTTTCGACGGACAATTAACCTTAGTGTTTGGAAGTTAACTCAATTAGTTTGGGCGACTGAATACTCTGAACTTCTGAAGTCAAGACCTACGGGTGTTCAATTTCTTTCTAGCACTATTACCGATAGAATGAAATATACTTATTTTTAAAAACATAATTTTGTGCTACACTCGTTGAGAAGACAGTAGAAAGAGAACTGGATGACTGACTACTTGAAGCAAACTGAAGTGTTGCTGAGTTCGCTTCACTTTATTTAGCCCCAGGTTATAGTTTTTAGAAAAAGAAAAATCTCGTCCTCGGCATCTTGAAATCGACCGAAAAATGATGAGTAAAGTTTATATTTCATCGTCAGTCTGAATAAAACCGTTAGCGAAAGAGCACGAGACTCACCTTTCAAGATGTGATGGCTGATTGTGCCTTCAGTAAACTGTGCAGATGAGTTCCCACTAATAACAATTGGAAAGTTTCTCCAATTTATGTGAATTTACGATTGTGTTATCTGCTCTTATTGTTTGGAAGCGTAGATTTGGTCCCATAATGACGAAAGCGCCTTTTAACTGTATTAACCCGCATTTGGGGTGAGTACCGGTTCGGTGATTTTCAAAGAAATCTCATTCTATTTAGTTGCCCACGAAACAAAAGGGTATTTGTTTACTTAAGTCAAAAGGCTATAAAGAAAACTTCTAGTCCCAGGTGAAATTGAAAAATAACAGGACAACCCCCACTAGTGTGTATTATTTAGTAGCTCGAAAAAGATAACAACAGGGATACTGTGAATTTATATGGTATGTAAACAGTGATCATTGGAAAGGTTCGTTGTAAAGACAACCTCTCCGAGCCAACCATATATCTGAATGTGACCTCCAGTCACTTTGACCAAAATGAAACTGGAAAGGATGGCCTTGATTCCGTGTGATGGTTCGCTTAGGGCCTTTATGAGAAGAAAAGTGACTTTAACATTCCATTTCGATCAAATAAAACAACAGCTTTATTCATCAAGGGATTATGTCATAAATTCATTCACTAACTTTTCGCTGACGTCGTGTTTCTGTATCGGGTATGGAATAATTATTTCGTTTTATCACATAAACTGCGGTGTTCAACAGGGATTTCAGGCCCTGAGAAAAGCCGTAACAACACACGTGAAAAAAAATCGTATTTTCTTTCGTGTGTTGATATTGCCAATCAGCTGCTGACACGTCACTCGCCTTTGGCGCCACTCGGTCAGGTCACAAAAAGAAAAACCGAAAATTACGTATTCAGTGGCTTTGGTGTTGGCATTTCTCGCGGCTGAAAATGAAAATCGGCAACTGGAAGATTTACTGGCCGACTTTGCCCGTTTACCTGAAAGACTTAATCTGTCGGTAAGGACAAAGTCAATAAATGAGAATTTTGTAAATTGAAAATTAGGACCATTGTTTTTTTTGTAATCATGATTCAAGAGCTTTTCCATCTTAAGGGTTAGCGCCAACTCACTCTACTATTGTTATTTGGGATTGTCGATTCATTTGTTTTTCTTCATTAATGAAGTCGGCTTTTCTTCTCAGTAAAGGGCTATTGTGTTTATACGATAAACAAAATAATTCATGGTTGCTTGTAGATATGAAATTGTTCTTCTCGTGTTGAACTCGACATCTCACTCGTTCGCTGCGCTCATTCGTGAGCAATCGACTTCAACACTCGAAGAGAAATTCCATATCTACGCGCGCCCATGTATTATTCTCTATGCAACGAGTTAATTTAATAAATGAAGATGAGAGTGATCTTCGCAACAATGAACACTAATTAAGCAGAGGGCAGAACGAAGCCTGAAAAAAATTTTTGTAGGCTTTATTTTCACTACTACTTTGAGGCATAATCCGCAGTCCAAATATATAACATTCATATATTCGCAGTCGTTAAGTTGTTAATTGAGATGAAGACCAACCGCAGCAAGAGAAAAATAAGTCTGTTAACTAACCATACATTTCCAATACACACTGTGCATCCGACAACCCCTTTGACTAACAAGGAAAATTATTCCTTGGGCTTAGGGATCGGTTAAAACCAGTGCTGTTACAGCAATGGTCTTTGAAAGGCTCCGATGTGGCAGGAAAAAGAGCGAATACATTAAACATGTCATTCACTTTTTTTTTTATATGTTTCAAATATGCGCTGCAAAAACAGCACCGGATGCAGTTAGCAGGAATTACTTAGTTTTACGGTTTTTCCGTTATCCCTCTATAAATTTTACGCGCTAATGAAAAGAGACGATTTAATAACGTTACTGCCATGTAGAGTTACTTTGAAACTTTCTTTGATCGAGGTTTGCCCAATTTGTTTTCCTTCCAGGAAACTGACTTTTGAGGAGAGTTTATTTTCGATCAATTCGACAAAATCAATAAAATTGATCCTGCATAATGAAAACCCCAATCGAGTTCATTGATTGCCGACCCAGGACTATAGTCAATTTTAAATTCTTAACGTCTGGGATCAGAGCCAATTTAATGAATTAACAGAGAGGAGAAAATATGGAACAAACTCATCTTATTAAGAGCCAATCTTGCTCCTCCTGATCGACTGAAAAGCTGCTTTGAATCCTTACACCCTGTTAATACCAGTGAAGCAGGCAAGAATTCCAATCTGTCGCCAAACGACACTGTGTTCCTTTAAAATGCCAAAAAGCTCCACATTATATTGTTTTACAATTTTTTCAAATTTTTGTAGTCCTTCTTATGAACATCTTAGTATTTAACAGAGATCAGACTGAAAATTCAAGCTTACGTTTGGCGAAGAATACCATTTTTAACCAAAGAACGCCTTTTTCATAGTTTATATAGCATATAAATATGGAGACCACTTTGATTCATTTGTGGCAGGCAGCTTTTTTTAAAAATAATTGATGATGTTGCACGATAAATTTAGGTATTCAAGCTTGAGAATATTACCAAAGCTGCCCTGTGGCGTTTTTTCGCCTGCTTGTTATCCGTGCGCTAAAAGTTGATCGAAAGTGGTATGGTTCGTTGAATATTTCTATGGTATTTACTCAGCTTATCAACTTAGAGGGAACTTACACGATCTCATATTCTCTCAATTTTTTGGTTTCATTTTAGTAGGAGCTTGCCCGCCCGCCTTTCTTGATTAATGTTCAATGTTTTGACTGAGTTAACAAATGATATTCATTCACCGTTGGCCAATTATGACAGGTAGCAGTAACGCTAATGGCTAATCGATTATCCGATTAAATTACTCTACCCAGAGCGGAGCCAAAATAATAGCTTAGCTTATGTAAAAACAAATAACTTTAAGGTAAAGCCATTTATCTATCAAAAGGTGCCCAAACACTTGGCCAACTCGAACAGTTAATTTCAATATAACATCTGACAGTGTTTACTTACAAAGCAGATGACAGTATTACAGAATATTTTTACTAATGCACCATTACCATAGCAGGAAATTATACTGTTAGAGTACTCTCACTGGTTGGCTGAACAATTTTTTTGACACCTGCAGTTATATTCGGTGAGTCATAACCAAGATAAGAGAATCAGCTTTTTCAAACGTCTACAGGTGTTGTTAAAAAAAAAAACAAACAAACAAAAACCAAACAAAAAAAACCGCATGCTTCTTAATGAAATCCAGAATTGCATTCCGCATCATGAAAAGTGCACAGTCATTACAGTAGTTGTTGTATGTTTGTCTTCGGTAATAAAAGGTAACTTTTGAACCACTCCGGCTTATGTAAACGCGTCGACAAAGAGAAGAAAATAACTATATTAATTTTCTCAACATCCTGGATTACAATCGGGTGAAACATCAAGGGTGACGAAAAAATGGAAACCTGGTTTTGGATTGTTGGCTGGTTTCTTTCCATTCTGACGATAACAGGGAATGGATTTATTATCTTCCTTGTTACTAGCAAACGAAATCTTCGAACTAAAACCAACGCGTTTGTCGTTTCACTCGCTCTGGCAGATCTCTGTGTCGGGATAACAGTGGTTCCTACATTGTTTGTCTGCAACAAGGTGGCAGGTTGCAACTCAGAAGATAACATGATGTACATTGTTAGAAACTTTTTCGCCTTTGCGTCCGTGATGAACTTGTGTAGCTTGGTCCTGGATCGCTTCCTTGCCGTTGTTCAACCTTTAAAATACTTGACACTCATGACACGTCGCCGTATCATTCAAATGCTTTCCCTATCTTGGTCACTTCCGTTTGTATCTCGAGCATTTTACGCATTGCCACAATTTGTTGAAAGTCCATTTGGCCTCAAGTTTCTTAGTATCCTAACTCTAATCATCTTTGAATTCCTTCCAACTATCATATGTGTGTTTTGTTTTCTATCTATGTTACAAATTCTCTGTAAACATGATCAAACAACTCGCTTGTTAGCAAAACAGTTAAGTTTCAACCATAAGTTTTCTCGTAAGAAAAGGGAAAAGTCAGTTGTTATAATGACGGGAGTAGTGGTAGGAATATTTCTCCTGTGTTACAGTCTTTACATGCGCTGTTCTTTTGTGTACTTATTCAGTGACGGTCCAAAACCATGTAATGATGTTCACTATAAAATCCCTATTTTAGTGCTAAACTCTGCCGTCAACCCATTAGCTTACTCTTTCTTTAAGAGAGACGTAAAGAAGGAGATTAAAAGACGAATTTGGTGTGCAAAATAAAACCTAACGGGAAGAATGATCAAAATGAAAATGAGAGGCACATGTTTGCAGCTGCATTCACTATCACTTACAATAGTACAAGTATCGAAAAACTTGGTAAACATTAGAAGTAATTTGATCTATCTCCTGAATTACACTAACTCAGGCCAAACAAACGACAAAGAGTGCAAGAGAAACAATAGAAAACCTTCTTCCTCTAGTAAAGTCCTCAAGTTAACCAAGGTTAACGGCTCTATCATGCTTTATATCTTAATCAAGAGAGGAGAAAATTAGTACTTCGTGTTAAAGATGCTTGTAGAATTCAGTCGAAGTAGTGCTTATGGCAAATGTAACGTGTATGTCCGGCGATATCAACCCCGAGTTATTAAAGGTAATTGAACTTTAGGACTCAGCAGATAATAGGCTGACAAATAGTGTGGGGCTTTTTCGATATTCCGACTGGTTCCTGAGAAAATCTATTTCTAAGTTTGACGAAAGAAAATTTTTAGGTTGTCGCGTTCCGGAAAGTTATGAGGGATTTTGTCGCGAATTTCGTAAAAGCCTCACACGATTTAATGTGTTAATATCTGAAGAACATTCTAGCCGATTTTCACTAAAATCCAACAAACCCGTAACCCAATCAGTTCGTTTAGGTGACTCGCGTAAAAACAAACCTCGAGTTTTTCGGCTTCAAGAAATTCAGTTTTCGCACCTCATTTAAGCGCGTGTCAATGCGGTCTGTCGAATCTCGTGTTATATCTAGGATTTTGAAGACTTTGACCTAATTTTACTGCCAGTAACCTTAACTTGAACATTAGTAGCTTTATTGCAAATCTACAGGCCAGAGTGGAAGTGTTTGCTGTATTTGATGACGACTTTAACACGTCTAGGGTTCGTGTTTTAGTCAATTGAATCTTTCAACAAATATAACACTTCAGCTACGGATTAAAAGTTTTGAATATCATTACTAACAAAAACAGTAAACTTCGGGTACCTAAAAGAGTCTGAGACATTTCGGAAGCTTTCGGAATAATCTCACGACGTGAATACGAAAAGACCGCAGGATTTACTCGATTTCTCTTTGAAAAGAAACATTTCGATCTAACACAGCGGAATTGTTTTCCAGAATCAGGACTTATTTTCACTACTGCTTTGGTAGTATTCATAACTGCGAAGGTCGCTTCCATATTCATTTCTTTATCCGCAGTTCACATGTATGATTTTCATATCTTTATATTCATGAATTAATTTATTGTATTTTATTTCAGTTCAGGAATATAACTCCAATGCATTTTCAGACTATCCTTTTGAAATAGCATTGCTAGTGTGAAAAATGTAGGGACTTCTAATTGGTTCTAGATTACCGCAAAGTGGACGAAAGGCTAGCAGTCACGAACGGCGGCAATTCCACCACCAAGGAACAGTACTAACGCAAGGCGTTAAATAACAAAACTTTCCGAGAGGAGGCAATTTAAGGACAATTTATTATACTTATGAAATGTTAACTCTCAATCAGAAACCACTGGGCCCTAATTCTATCATTTTTTTTTCGTCTAAATTCGACTATTTAGCGCGTGTTGCTGGATTTCGTTCAGTAGGCGCGATAAAATCACTCTCACGAGGAATTGTTTACTTTAGTGCGACCAATGTAACGAAAGACGTGAGGACAATTTACGTCGTACAACGGCCACCTGGGACAACAGTGTCCTCAACATTGGAAAATGCTCTGATATAATGGTATGAAAGAAAGATTGGGGCCTGAGCTCGCTAGTCTACGATAGATATGTGTGCGTGTGCGATCGCGTTCAGTCAGAAAGTAGAAAGGAAGTCTCGGTCGCCAATGAGATAAAATGTTTCGCCTCATGGGAAGCATCTGCAGCAAATCAACACCACGTTTCAAGAAAATAACAGAGTCATTTCCTTTCACTGTATCTTTTCAGGCCTGCGAAAACGTGGTCTTTATCACTATCCATAACACATAGGACTTCTCTCTTGAGAAAATAAGAGGAAGGAAAATGGGAACGAAGAGGTAAATTCTGAGTACCGAATCTGAAGATAAGTACTTGCAACAAATCCTCTGGTGTTACTGTTCTTTGCTATTAACTTGTACTGTATCGTCTGCCAAGACCTCCGTTCTCCTCCACTGTGATATTTTCTAGCTCTACTCAACTTGTCATTTCCTTTTCCCAGTCTTCGCTTGTCGTTGTGTCGTCTAACTCCTCAGACGTATTAGCTTCGCCGTCCTTCGCTTCGAGTTCGGTAAGCAAAGCTGTAGCTTCGGCGAGTGTGTCGGCAGCGCTCGAAGTTCGTTGGAATGTTCGGCTGGACGAGTACTCATTGGAGGTCGTGGTGTGTGGGGCCCAGTAATGCTCGTTCATTTTTCGTTTGAGCCATTGCACGGCCCACTGCCAGCGTGACGAATTTTGAAGTAAGTAATCTTTAGCTTGCGGACATTTATTTGCCAACTGAACCAGGAATTTAATGCACTGGTATGCCCGGCGACTGTCAGTCGTGTTACTTGTCTTGATAACCGCTGGAAAACAAATACGCATAGCTCATCCTTAGGACCAAACGTAAAACAGAAAGATCGTCGGCTACAGTTGTTCTTCGTTACCATAAATGGTCACCCGAAAATGGGCGTAGCCATACTACTAACCTCAAACGTGCAATCAATAGCATTGTTTTAAAGACAATGGCTGAAAAACGTTACAGGTGAAGCGTAGGAGCCTACTGCTCCCTTATGGTGAGAAGTTATCACTGCTAAGCATATGGGATGCTAGTCCATCGTACCCCTACCCCGCCATTTTCTCAAGTTTCGCTGAAAGTTTGCCGCCGCCTCTTTATTTTCTCCGGGTGGGGGTAAGGCACTATGTACTAGGTCACCAAGCCTCTCGTGATAAAGACGAAAATTGAAGGAAGCAGAGCACATAATTTAACAAACTTCTCCACCATCCTACGGAAAGTTTTCGCTAAAAAACTCACCTAAGACGCCATCTCCTTGTTCATCGGCCACACATTTTATTCGCAACAACTGTAAAGGATCCTCGACCATCTGTTGAAAGTAACGCGACTTAGAAAACTTACAAGAAAAGAATAGCGTAAGTTTCAGGTAAATATACATCATTACCGAATTTCTGCATCATTCATGCATTGATTGACCGCTAATTGCTCAAGGCTCTTGCTTTAATGGTCATACAAGTTACTTAAGATCAAACTCACGTACGGAGACCATCGTCAGTATTCTAACGTACCCGTGTCAGAACTTATGGCTAAGTCAGGAGAGCAAATGAAAATAATCAATCGCCTACTTTCCAACGTTAATGTAACATGTTTTGTGTTTTGAGTTGTTTTCTGCTGTGCCATTCTACTTAGCTTCTGAGTCTGAATTTCTAATGAGGTGCTACAAGGGACTGTGCATTCTACACAACATCAGAGTCTTGTTTACCAGTAAATCAAGTAGGGCACCAAACAAATTCCTCATGTCATTGGCGGAAACAGTAGCGAGGAGGGCCTGTGAAATAAACGCATATCAGTGTGCTTTGCAAAAATATAGTATTCATTCAGTTCTTTTCCGAACTGCCTTTCCCTCCATTTGGTTCAACAATGAAACCAGCGTTCAGCGGACAAGGGTAGGGCTCAAATTAGTGTCCCCTTAATCAGTATGTCAAGTCTGGATATATTTAAAAAATTGTAACACAACGTTAAATTGTTAAACCCACAAGAGTAGAGTAAGTCCTAAGAAACCTTTCGGATCTTGCCGTTTCGCGTCGATATAGTAACACAAGGTGTTAATACAGCAATACAGGATGTCTGCTCGACATGGATCCTCGGCCAAATTGTTAAATTAATTTGACTTCTTGCAAGTTGTTGCGTAAGACTCGGTCAATCGCACAATTGATCAATCAATCAAACAGTTAGTCAGCCAGCTTTTCAGTCAGTCGGTAGGTCCTTTGGTTAGTCAGTGATTCTGTGTGTCTGTCCGTCCGTACGTTCGTTAATGTGAGTAATTTCGAAAATTAGAAAAACGGGCATGGACAACAAGAAAAAATTGATACATGCAAATAAAACAAAGCAGAGAGACAATACCATGGACGTACCCTGATATGCTGCAATACTTTGATACTAAAGTGTTCGTTGCACCAACTGCAGTGAATGAACATATTGATAATCTGTTGTGATGTGCCCATGACGTCACAAATGGCTGTAGACACCTGATACATAAATGAAACAACCAGCAGCTCACAATACTACTACCGGTATGATGAAAAGTATGACATCTTAAAACAGGGCCAGTTACAAATTGCAAACAGGGGCTTTTGCTAAAGGAAGGTAAAAAAAAAGGGGGGTGGGGTTACTTAGTCAGCTTATCCCAGTTATGCGCTCATGTGCGAAAACCTCACCAATTTCTCTACAAATAGTGAAGAAATTATAAAATAAAATAATAATTATTTAATATGAATTCAAAAGAAAATATCAGAAAAAAAAGGAAAGAAGGGAAGGTAAAAGAAAAAGACGTAGAAAAATATGACTAACAATACAACGAACCTTCCCATGCTATCGAATACAACAGACAGTTAAAATAGAAAGAGTAGTTGCTCTTTTGCAATGCATAGAAACTGGTTATCTTCACATTAAATAAGAAATACAGTAATATCATTTATTGAAAGAAAAAGAAACTAATTGAATCTGACCAAATACAAAGAAAACAAAACACTTCTGTTATGTTTGTGCATCACTTTTTTTTTTTGTTACTAACCTCTTTGATGTAAAAGTCGCTGTTCATCCCGAAGATGGCATCTTCCATTTGAGGAGGCATGGGAATAAGCGATTCAGCACGAACAGTTTCAAGGAACATGGGCCGCAAAGACCTGGGTTCTTATAATCAAAACAGGTCATCATAAGATTTGTTTCGTTTAAAAGGATAGACTGCCATTCATTCAAGTGGCAAAACTGCAACGATATTTCAAACTTGCATAAACGATGGAGATGTGCTCTTACCGACGGTAAGTTGTGACGAAACATCACACGAGCAAACAAGAGTGGCCAGGACACTGTACAGATGAGTAAACTCCTGAGCTTGAATTGAGCTCCACCTCCGGTTAGATCCCTAGTTACGGGTAACAAAGGTAATTATGCGTATATGAAAAAGATAAATAAACAATTGAATAGATGAATACGCGAATAAACGAATAAATGTAAAAATACATCAGTAAAGATATATATATATATATATATATATATATATATATATATATATATATATATATATATATATATATATATATATAAAGAAGGCAAAAGTAACAAAATTTGTACTCATTAGTCTTGCACAGGTAATATTAAGACAAGCGACAACAACAAAGATCACAGAGCGTTACTTCCCAGTCGGCCTCGGCCAGACAAAAGTGCCAGTCAAGATTGTGAATAAGAATAATAATGGTACCTGAACTAAGGTAACGAGATTTTAATCTCGCTGCGAAGATCACTCCACCATTTAAAAATGGTCGAGTAACTTTCGCAGTGAAGTGAAAAATACAAATCTGAATTACGTTGGAGAAGTCGTCCACGGGACTCAGACATGTGACCTCTATGTCCCTCAAACAAACTAAGGTGCGGAGCCACTGACGTTCGAAATAAGCCAATTGTGAGCTCACGTGATATACTACCATTTACAACCAATTAGATTACTAGTGCGTCACAAACTGCAGTCGACATACAGCCATCGTCTCCCCTAACTACGATATCAAACATAACTCACAAAAATACTCACATTTTCAGCATTGGGTCCGACCAAGAAATGCAGAAACTTTGAAAAGGCTGCTTGGGCTATAAGATGTTCACAAGTCTTTCGATTCTGTAAGGAGAATGGTAATAAGGACTGAGACTAGTATTTTTTTCCTTTCCTCTTTTGATTTTTCTTCCGTCCCATTGACTGTTCACTCCAAACGTTGTAACTTATAAGAATATAACAAGGCAGTTCTACCGGGAAGTAACAATGCGTAAGATAACTAAACAATGCGGGTGAGAAGGGTTCATATTGACAGACTAACATTAAGTGCAATGGAAAAATGTATTCAGCGCTTATCTTAGGGAAACACTCTTTTACATTTATAAGCTTATGACAAACAATTAAAACGACTATTTTATGATTGGCCACGAGGGTAAAATTGCTTGAACTTAATTGGTTGCGAAAAGTTGTTCTCTGCCCGCCAACAACGTTAGAAAAAAGAGTCACGTAGGACGATAGTGCAATCATTTCATCAAAACATCAGGGGAAGCTGGCACAAATGGGAGAAACACACAACCATAGTTCAATGACTTAGAGGAGAGGATAGTAATTTTTCAATCTGCTTGCGTCAGAACTTGAAAGCGTTCAAGCATAAAATCCGTTCAATGGCTTTCCAAGATCTCTTCCAGGATACTCCTCAAGATTTTTCATGACCGACGATGAGGAAACTAGATTAAAAATTGTGTGGAAACGATATTTTAATTAAGGTGTTTCTTGTCTTTTAAGTTCAGTGATTTTCCGGACATGAAATTAGACGATCTCTTATGGGTATTCCATAACCCGTACCAAACCTACCGTTCGTAATAAGAAAAATTTTTCATACAGCTGGAATTTCTCACACCGAGAAGAGTAAATTCTGTTCACTTAGTGGTCACGATCAAAAGTACGTATCCAGTCAACCGCTTCCCTGAGAGAAAAATCACTACCCTCCTTATCATATCATTATCCTCGGGTCATACCCAGAAGTTACATATTCACTGTGCAACGTTTGGTAAGGTAGGAATGCACTTTTGTCTGCTTATCAAGAAAGTGATTAAAAAAAGGAAAGTCCTCTAGTATACTGACCATTGTGGCGTATCGATTCATCAGCCAGAAGTACTCCGAACAGCATTTGTGATTGTCTACCACATCACGATCACACATATGCAACAATGTGTCAATCAAAATATTGAGTTGTCCAGATACCTGGAAAGGTTACAAAGTTTAAGTGGGCAGGTCTTTCGAGTGAGGTGGCTCAAAATCAATACCGGAGAATAACGACTCTCGCTGGATGGAACGCTAGTCTACGGCAAAACGAAACGGAAAAAGGTTTTTTTACCGGTCTAAGTCGGTCCTTATGAGAAAACTATTGTGCCCCTGTCTGGAATGCGGCCTTGAGCCGTACCCAAGACCCAAGACCTTCGGCACAGTTTTTTCTTTCCCATATAGACCTTCCACCCAGTAAATAATATATCTATACATTAAAATTAAGTGCAATTGGCTCGCCCCGCTCTTTTTAAATTTGGAATGGGTAATTTTTTTTTTCAATTTCTCGAGTCTATGCAGTTTCAGTAACGCACGCCTATTTCGGAACACTCATGCAGAAAAGGCAACTAAGGCGAGAAAGTAAGAAAACAAAAAGGTACTTACACGCATCAAACTAGTCAAAACACAACGAAACAAAAGAAAGTTAAATACCTAGGTAATTCATCCTCTTAAACCGACGATTATTTCAAACCAGTGCTATTAGGAACGATAAAAGTCTCTTACCACACTCCCTCCATGAAGTAGATAGCTTTCAAACGTAAGACCAAGAATCTGAGCAAATGCTTTACGAACTTCTTGTGAAGGGCATTCCAGGAGGAATGGTCTAAAGTAGAAAGAAAGCGAAATTAAAGACAGAACACACAAACAAACAATCTAATGACTATGAAAGCGATCTTCGCAGTGAAAGATCTTCGCAAGAACCGATAGCCAACCAAATAGCCAAACATCTACATCGTCTAAAAAAATTCACTGTTGTGAGAATAGAAGAAGGGGTTCAATGGTTTTGTGGTAAGATACTGTAGGTTGTCAGGTCGTGTTCGATTCCTATCGTGGTAATTTATTATACGTAATTCTTTCCCTACACTATTGAAAGGTAACCCTTACTTTGAAATACATGTGATTTGGTGTCAGTCTAGAGAAGAATTGTCCGTTTGAATGGAAATGAAAGCCAACCTTGTGGACGATTTGTGTGACTGGCAAGAAGCAATACGTGATCAATGTAAAATGTTTCAAGAACAAGGTACCCCACTCACAGAGGCAAACGCCACGAACCAAAGTAAGGTATTTCGAGAGCCTAGAGTGTTGAATATCATAGGGCTGGTGTTATTAGACCCACAACATATGTTGCAAGATGACTCGAAAACCGTACCTCACGTAACCTTTGCCTCTTTCTCCAGCTAGGAAGTTGATAAACCATACACAGGCCTCACTGTTGTTCTTTACTATGTCTCCAATACACGAACACCATTCCTCTGTTTGGGTTCTAAAAATTACAGATCCTTGGTAAATACTAAGCATTGCAATGTAAAAATCGTGCTTTAATTTCCATTTCGATGAAAGCTCAGTTCAATTAATGGCTATGGTTAAGCATTGAGTTTGTTTGTAATCGAACCAAACTGAAAGAAAATTAAAAGTAACTATGAATACAATTGTGCTCATAAGACAACTGTTTGGTTATCACTCACCTAAGTTTCTTCGTCGTTCTAAAATAGGTGTTAAATAAGAACTGAACAGCAAGCTGCAGGCTGCAAACTGACAGGATGGCGTGCTTATCAGATGATGAACTTCTCTGTAAAATCAATATCAAATTGAAGTTACTACCCGGTTCTGTTACCCCTCCCCCCCCCCCTCCCAAAAAAAAATGATCCGTTTTCAGAAGACGAAAGAACTAACCGAAAGAATACGAATACTTAGGAATAATCATTAGAATGAACACTTCGATGACGATACTTACACTAAATAACAGAGTTACCAGGGAAGGGGTGGGTGGAAGTATTTGAGGAATATACCCGCTCAGGCAAGTTAAGAAATTCAAGGGCGTCTCACCGATTTCTGCTAAACGTTCTGGCTCCTTTTAAGAAATCTCTTTGAGCGTACGACTTACCGCATTGCAAGATGCTAGGTTGAGGATAAATCTGAAGTAGTCCACGTTATAAACATCTCTATTTTGCATGAATTGAAGATTTTCAGTGTGAACCTAAATACACAAGAAAATAAGTTCTGAACATCTTTCGCTAATACCACGCTAAGTGAGATGAACTGACTTCTTATCAATCCCATACAGTAACAGAGCTTCAAAATTCTAACTGATTATAGTGAAAACAAAAATTCTGAACTAACCACTCTCTGGATAGAAGCAGGCATTTTGTCCTTAAAAATGCCTTTCTTTTCTCCTTTCTGAAGTAACGCTGTTAGCTGACTCAGACCGTCTGTCCGGGTGGGTGATGGGGGGCCTGAGCTCGAAGATATCGAGGATGAGGATGGGGAGGGCGGAGAGGATCTGGGTATAAAATAAGAAGAAATAATAAAGCTGGGAAAGAGAGGAAGAGAGTGTGGATGAGGCACAGTTGTAACTAAGAATAAAACGGATTTTAATACAATCAATGGACTACGCTTCCAGCGCAATTTCATTCCGCACTACTCAGAAAAATACCCGATCCCTCCCTTCCTCTCCATTGGGCCCCTGACTGTTAGATTTATTACTTTGTGCCATGAAATGTTTTTCCAATTGCAAGTGCATTCATACCTCAGGCCTACATCATGTCGCACCAGTCCACTACCATCACCAAGAGAACCATACTGTGACTTGAGTTTGTCTGAAGACTCATAATAAAGCATGTAGCCATTCCAGTAGCGATGTCGAGTTTCTGGATAACTGTTAACTGCAGGGAAAAGGCGTAACTCCATAATTAGTAAAAATTCAAATACCTCATCTGCCATGTATTCAACGTCTTTCTACTAGCTCTTTTGAAGAGTTCACCACGCTCATTTTAAATACCAAATCAGACATGACTTCATACATGTATTTCAAAAGAAGTCAAACTCAAATTCAGGACAAAAATCTTAAAATGAGTTTCCTCTTACAAATAATCTCCTTGTCACAGATTAGCCTGTCGATTCTTCGAGAAATAACTGAAGGCAGAAGAAAAGTTAGAGTGAAAAAAATCTACTCCGTATTTCTAGACAGAAAAATGCCATTGGTGAAGTTTCTTGAAAACGGCAACAAGCGAAGGCAGCTCTTGGGAAAGGTCAAGTACATTCTAAATTCTCTGTATAATAATATTGGCATAATAGAATTTATTCCGTTGCGTGTGTATACAGAGTATATAAACCAAATTTTCTCGGCTTGATAGGTTACTACTATTTCTTTAAACGACTGTGAATATATGAAAGTCGTATATTTGAACTGTGGATAACGACGTGAAGGAAAGTGATCTTCGCAGTAATGAACACTTCTTGAGCAGTAGGCCTTATTTTCACTGCTGCTCAAGTAGTGTTCATTACTGCGCAGATGACTAATTCTTTATAGGCATGTGGCTTTGCTGCGCGCACGGTTCGCACGCTTTGCGAGCTCCGCTGTTATTTTAGCGGACTTAATTTTTTTCGAGTAGAGACATTGAGTCGGGTTAGAGGCTCTTTGAAACTAGCAGAAACAAAGCCTAAAATTGCACTTCCTGCTCATGCACTGTCAATGGTCTATGCTTCACATTTTAGAAGATGGACCTCACTAAAGAACCAAACTTCTCTCAAGGTCGCTCGTACTGTCGTGGATGCTTGTTCTACTGGTTAAAGAGGATATTGTGATGCGTTGCTCTAAGTGTCTTTAAAAATGTTACTCACCAGTATCATAAACTGTTGCTTTGTATGTGCCGCCAAAACATTCTGCTTCTAGTGTGTCCTCGTTCATGTCGAATTCCTCAACAAAGATGTCATTGAACTTGTACCACTTTTCTTTACTCTCACTGTCATTTGCACCATTCCTTTTGGGAAAAAAATTTGAAAACAAAGCAAAATGAACAACAACAACAAAAAAACAGAACAAAAAAATAAGTGTCACCGGGATTCGTATACTTTCGAAATCCTACTATTCCATGATGTTTTCCGTTCATATCTTTCCATGACCCACGATTAAGTACCAGCCGCTGTTCGAGAAATGAGTTCCTCGAAGAATCAAAGACTGAATCCGAGAAAATGACGGAAATCGAAGCAAAAGATCGAGGGGCGTGTTTCTCAATGTGCTGTGAGTCGCTCGATGGTGGTAAAGTTTTACTCTGGTCTACAAAGCAGTTATTCTTACTCATGACCAACACTTAAAATTGGTGATTTTCCAGGGCTGGTAATTGATATGATAACATTCGATGACTTTTCAGCTATTCCATGACCGGCACGATCCCCAAAAGAGTATTAGTATAAATCTACCAGTGGTCGATTAAAAAAGCTGCAATCTCATTGGCCACACTAATCACCATCGACTGCTCATTTTAGGAATTTAAATATGGTAAAAATAGATATTCACATTTGAGCTCCAGGTAATAACATGAGGATAAATTCATTTCCATAACTTTAAAAGATTGAGAAGTATCAACGTTGTCATTGTTTCAGGTCGCTATAAAACATGATCACAGCATTAGCAAGAGAGTTTCACTACAGACCTTCTGTCCTTAATGAATGAGTAATAATGTCCGGCATTTGCTTGTCCGCTATGGACAATGACTCCTACTAGCTCGTACTGAATCTCAGGTGCATTAACAGATACGGTGGAGTGAAGCGAAGACGACGATGCAGACATGTGTAGATCTGTTATACTTCCATTTTCACTGTCTGTATCTGCCTGCAAGTTTGTTGTGGACTCTCGTCTTGATACTCCATCCGTTGTGTATGGCTCCATGTTCAAAACCCAAGGAAACTGGTAAAAAAAATGGAAGTTACTTTTAACTTGTGTTCCTTGTGGAAAAGGGCTGCAGCCAATGAGCACTCGCACCCTGCATTGCTGTTTTGCTTTTTGTTGTTGTTGTTTTTTTTCTTTGTGGGAGTTTCGAACGGCTGAGCCGCGAGAGAAATATGAAAGAAATAATTTTAAAAATCTGCTTAAATTCAAGGGGTTTTGAGTTTACCCGCACACCTGAAATGTTTAACTCTGTTTGGCTGTCTGAGAACGCTTATCGATCCGCTTTACGCTCCTTGATCTTGTTTACCTCCCAAGGGTGACGTGGAGGATAAAGAGTTAAAAAGAAAAACCAATCAAGTTGCAAGTAATGGTTTTTCCTCTGGTGGCTTCCTTTCTCTTTTGCGGGGCTCTGCCACTTCACCAAGTGCCCCCCGGAGAAGAAAACAAACGCTGGCTGGAACACCCATTCCATAGTGCAATTATATACTGACGTGGTGTACATTACCTCAAAATGATCGTCAAACTTGAGTGCTCTACCAGCCTCCCAGTCGTACCCAAACCTCTTCAGTTGAATAACGAGGACCGGGGGGAGGCTCTTAATACACATGCGCTTTACGGTAGTTCGCTGAAATGGAAATATTTGCGAGAATACAATGAAAACCTACACAAATGCACACAAAGTGTTTGTAGATGAACCAAAATGCCAGCTAATTGACTTAATCTTGGCATATCTTGCGGTCATCTGTGATCTATTACTAAACAGACGCAGATAACAAAATAATACATCATAAAACACATATTTTAAGAGCAAACCTCCATCTCTTAGGGGCGTCCTTTTGAAGAAAAAAGTACACCAAAAGTTTATAAAATAAAACTAGGCTAAGACAAATTAGTAAAACTAATGAACCTTTTTTTTTTTAAGTCTTCATTAAAATTGCGCACTTAGACTCCTATAACTAAGATAAATCGCGTAAAAATGTGGTTAAGTTTCTATTAAAACTCGAGCAAGGCATCCACATGTTTTACACTCAATACAAATAATACATGCATAGTTACTCTTTCATTGCACTTTTCGCAGAAGTAAGCATTGTCCCCTTCAAGTATCTCGCCATTTACAAACTGTTCTAGGGAGTCTTCCAATTTGTGGTTCTTGACAGTCACTTGCAGAGAATGGAAAGCTTCTTCTCTTTCATACCTGTCGCCAAGGAAAGTCACTCATTTACCACCAGATTACCACTTGACATATAATGAATGAAAGTCACTACAGAGCCAAGACTATTACCGGATCCGCTTGAACAATTTAACCGGCCATATCATGGTAAACGACTTCTGATTTCATTTAATTCAATTGTGCCAATCAGTGCTTGGAACTTTAGCAAGCACAGGATTCATGTTTCCCGTTTCTGATAATCAGATTGGTCAGTGTTGTGTGAAAGATCTCGGTTATGAGTCACATGGTAATCTCAGAAAATTTGACCAACCTCTAAATTATTTGCGAGTAATTGACTAACAACACGGAGAGAAAATAATAGATTGATCTCTCACCTGTGATTACAATCTTTACAGATTTTCTGGTCAGCAAACATACCACAAAATGTTTTTTTGAATAACTGCTCTTGTCCTTTTTGCTGAAGATAAAAAAACACTATAGGTTATCCCCTGAATAACAAACAAACTAGACATGATTTCAGATCTTTATTCAGCTTGAGAAAGATCTTTGTCTCCATATAATCATTTCAAATAAATATCAGATGGTTTCTTTACAGAATTAAAGCATTTCTGCTCTTGTCTTGGCGATTTCTTTAGCTCGTATGTTCGAAAAAAAAATTATTACCAATCAAAGAGGAAACGAAAAACAACTTACCTTAAGGATTTCATCGAGCTGATCCGTTAGGTTACTAAAGAACTCAAAAGCATCCTGCCAAAAAAAAAAACGAAACAAAAAAAAAACAAAACAACACAAAACAAAACAAAAAAAAGAGCATACAATTCATTAGCCACGAATGAAAAGAAACGCTGCCACTGTTGACTTTCGCTCAATGGCGATTGAATCATACGCCAGTAAGCATTCATCGAGATACGAAGCACGTGGGAAGATTAGAGCGCACCAAAGGATGCGTCAGAGTTGCTCGCCGAGAACAACTCTTATAAACTTCTTGAATGCTCCCCTGACTTTTTAGGCGCCTCACATCTTGATGTACGCATAGCTTTATCACATTTTTAACGTTGGAATGATTTTGAAGCCTTTGCACCCTTATATCAGAGTGAAAAATCTTGAAACTTTCCATTTCACATTCCCTTCGGTGCTGACAAAGACAGTTTGTTTAACAATAAAGAGCTTTCTTGGCTGATGATCATTTCCTTTATTTTCGTGACCTTCATGAGCGATTCAGGGGTGATATTGTAAGAAGAAGAAATTAGATGTTAGTCACTCTTAGGGGTTAAAAGAACTTCGTCTGTCAAGATTCAATGGATACACAGATCACCAGCCTACACAGCAGGGGTACAAAACACTCTCCCACGATTTAAAATACCTCCACAACTTCCTAGCCATGGTTATCAACTGAAATAAATAACTCATTTCACCCACCTGTTGTTCACGAACATTGACTGGTTGGCCCCATAGCTTGAAACATTTCCAAAATTGCTCAGGGGCAAAGAACTGTAACTTGCTGTCCATCAAGTGGCCAAATAGCGATTGAACTTGGAAAAAGACGCTGTGAATAGTGCATAGAATGAACAGACAAGAAAGTCTACTTAAGGTTACAAAAACATTACCACATCAGGTAGAGAAATTGATTTACCGGAACAAGCGCGTGTCTACAATTTATTCACTAATTTGCGCAACTTTTGTGTCAAATTAGAGAATTGTAATGGCAATGGTATGAAATAGTTGAAAAGCATTTTCTCATTGTATAAAATAAAATATCCCACCTGCAACAAGCATTTTCTTGGTTAAAAAATTCAATTGAACGCTCGCGTGTATACAGAGGACGTGCCTGTGACTCGTGGGATATTCCATACTACAAGAAAGTGCCATTTCTAAATATATTCTGGCACTTGAGAACTTGGAAAATGGGATACTGAAAGCGTTTTATGATCGGAATTTATAAAATACGCTGATATAAGACACTAATGCTGGAACATTTTAAGCTCATCACACTTATGCACGATACTGTGGGGATATTGTTGGTGTGAGAAACTGCAAAGACATCTATGTTTAAAACAACAGACTAAGGCAAGACAATGTGCACATATATTGCTTAATACACTCCGCAGGAACATACTAAACACCGATTAAGCTTCGTAAAGTTACAAGAATGTCATACCTTTCTTTATCTGGATGAAAATCATCAAATGACAAAATTGCCTATCGTAAGAGAAAGAAATAGAAATTCCGTCTATAGAACTTGCATATGTTATCGTTGAATATCCAGGAAGTAATTGTATGCCACTGTCTTGTCAACACTCGACGCAAAAACTGCCACCTTGTTCCGTCCAAAAGCACCCGAAATACTCAGCTGTTCAAAGCCTCTTAGGTGGTTCTATCACCACAATTACCAAATTCTAATTGATAAACTACGAGGTTTATCGCATTAACTCTGTTCAACACACGACGAAACAGTGTTGTCACCAACAACTTTACTCAAGCTAACAAATGACTCACAATAATCACAAAGAAATCAAACTAAAAAATTCATGTACATATCGTTTTCTGTGACGTGAACAGACTCACCTCTCTTAGTCCTGGTTGCATGTACAACTGCTGAAGAACAGAGTTCATATAGCATGTTGCTCCCGCATTCTTAAGACCAACAAATCCACACTGAGCCCGTGGGGCAACTGGAGGCTGGAACTAAAACAGTACAAGTGTATTGCTGTTAGCTGCATTCGTAAGACTAAACGTAAAATAAGGATTATCAATTCATAAGGGCTCTTCAGGAAATTTTTTTTTCCCTATATTATGCCGCAAATGCCCCGGCCAGGTTTTCACCTTCCAGCAGGTTCCGCAAATTTCCCCCCTCTTCTCAATGTAGCTTTGACTGAGGGCATGATATGCACTGGCTTAAAGGTTTTCGGCCTATTTAGATGTATATATTTTTTGTCATGAGTATAGTAACGATTACAACTCACTATGATCAAATATTCGATATTCAGCGTCTTAAAACAGGATTTACAACCATTAAAGAAGACAGGTTTTCGTTTCAACCCTTTATCTAAGAGTGATAAGCATCTAATTTCTCCAACCGTATCAGCCCTGAATTAAACATTATGGTAGTGAGAATTGAGGAAATGATCCTAAACTCAAGAACCACTTGATCGTTAGACAATCCTCCTTGTAAGTACCACAGGAAACGTGAGAGAACAGTAAGGAGAATATGCATGATGATGTTAGGGTGTAAAGGGTTAATAAAACGGTAGCATGTTCGTTGCTGGGATATCAACAAAATGAACTCAAAGTGTACCAAATTTTTATCTCCTATTCAAGCATTTAAAAAGAAATTCTGGAGATAAATGACTTTAGATAACAGGCCTAGACAAACACCACAAAATATTAATGAACGTACCTCCCACTCTTTAAGAGTACCAGGATCTCCAATATGATGCATACTAATTAATTGTGACACAATGTAAACCAGATTTTCAGCGCAGCCAGTGGCCAGTTCCACCAACAGCTCATGCGCAGCTACTTGACACTCTCTGGCCACACATCTGAAATAACAACAAAAAACTATCAAATATGATGGCAAAATAAAAAGATAGAACCGAGAGGACTACAATGAGATAGGATTAGATATTTTTAAATTCAATTTTTGGCAGTTATTGTTTTATAATATTTTCAACCCGATGGAAATTTTTTTTTCGCGAGGGATTTGTTTGCTGACGTCATGAGCGTGCACAATAGGAATACGAAGCACGCTCGCGCAATTGAATTTGATTAGACAAATTTACTGGCTATGTTCTAATGCAAGCTGCCTGATATACAATATCAACTTGGAAAAAAATTGCATTTGTCTCGAGCTCTACCACTGAGAGCTACAGAGAACTCCATGGTCAACTTCTGAGCGAAAGCTCTCAATACTGAAGATCCTGAAACTCTATTCCAGAGATGGAAAGCTCAGATACTATGGTAAGAAGTATGGACGTCTCCGATAGTCAACAAAACCCTTGCTAATAAGATCCGCATGTCGATATTTACACTGCGGCACAACTTGTCTACAAGGCTAAGTTTAGAGCACATTTTAACCAAGGCTTGTAAAACCAGAAAAAAAAGTTTATCATAGTAGCTAATCAGAATACAAGTTGAAATCACAAAGAGCTAATTGGAACTCAAAAAGTTCACATTTGAGTTCACTGCATCAAGTGCGAAAAGTCGAGAATAATTTTGGTCTTGGATCTAGCTGAAAGAATTTTTCTACGTAAATCATGGCCACGATGCAATACCGATATTGCAGGGTTCTTCCCTCTTCCCTTCTTTTCAACTACAAAGACCTTTCAAAGCACCGGAAGTGTATTCCAATGTGCCAAGTTAATATTGATCTCAACTTACTTAGGATGGACATCAATAACAGTCTCTTTAGACGGTGTACTCCTCGTATCGAAAATTAACTTCGAAGCAGGAAAGAGAAAGTCATCTAAGAGGTCTTTTATCAACTTCTCTCCTACAGGAAAGAAAGAAAATTGTGAATTGTTGCCGAATCCCATTTATATTTGTGGAAATAGTAGTGAAGATGTTGTAATCTGTTATGAGCACTCTCACTTACCCAAACCCTTTTTATCCACCCCTTCACAAGTGAAGAGAGTTTTAATTAATTTCAAATGTCCAGCTAGTAGTGGAAAGCTGTTTTCTGTGAATAAATATAAATTAAATCATCAAAATATGCTACATTTCCAATGCTTGCTCAGATATTGGTATAGTAATCTGCATGTCTCGATTGATGGGCACTAGTGATGGTTTGAAGCTTTTCGCCTTTACGCTGCATTAGTCGCGATTGGAACTTGGATATCTTTCAAAACCTCACGAGTGACCAGACATAACAAAATACACCAGCAGTCCATGTGAATTGCCTTCACTTAAGACTCAAGGCGATCACAGACTACTATGCAAACTTGAAATACGTTTCAACAGTCCTAAGTGTCTTCTTTCATTTGACAAAGCGAAATAATCACACCAGCCAATCAGGACAGAGGAAAAACATCACGATCTACTGAAATCGCAAAGTAAAAACAAGCAAACTGTTTGAAATGCGGAAAAACGTGGGCGACCAAGTCGCCATTGGCTTCAGTTTTGAGAAAGTGTCGCGAATTTTCCAAACAAACCAAAGAGCGAATACTCTCAAACCCTGACGGGCAAACACTTGAAATGAAATAGATACAAACCATTACGTAGCTTCATGACTCATTGGGTGACTTGTTTCAACAAAGTATAAATTTTTCAAGAGTAACTTAAACAAATGTAAGAATACCTAAATTAGTTCCGCATTCAAAATTCAGAAGCCATTGTATTTCAGTGTCGATCATCTTGGTTGGATCAATTTTCATCTGTCTCTGCTCTGTCACTGAAACAAAAGTGGATTGTTTTGATTCAACAGTAGGGATTTTACATGTCTGACATACGGGTTACTTTCTCACCAAATTTTGCCTCTTAGAAGAAGAAAAAAATCAGTTTTCATTGATAATTGTTTACGGTGATGAAGTGAGCGTCATACACCCGCTCAAACAACAACAACAACAGGACATCAGTGGGTTTAAACCTATGACCCTGCACTCTTAATGCAAAGTCTATTCCTCACCTGTCAAGTAGTCTAACAGTCGACAGAGGAGATCAAAGAATTGACTGCAATGACGTTGCAATCTAAAAGTTAAAGAAAAATGGAAAATACCTTCATTTAACAATCGTTTTCACGCTATTTTGGCACCATATTCTCTACTGGGGGACGCGCACCAAGAAATTCTATCATTTGGAAAGAGTGCCAACACTGTTCATAACTGGGATGTTATTTTGTGCAGCAGGATTCTGGTTTTTCTTCTCCAGGTAACATCTTAATACAACGGAAACCCTACCCATTTTCAAGTAACGTGACTTCCCTTGGGTAGAGGGGTAGGGGTTAATCCACGCACTCAACCCTTCCGATTAGTGTCCCATTTGCTAGCAGAGGAAGGATTCACTTTGCCTCTCATCTTGTTGAAGTTGCCCCTACCCCGTTTTAAATAATCTTAATTTGAATTAATTGTATCTTTGCCAAAAGGTGACTAGCAAGAGAACTGTACCTGTAGTTTTTTCCTCTGACATGAACTGTAGGTGTCCATAATGGGAGGGGAGCATTAAGCATCACACTCAAAAGGAAGTGATTTGGTGTCTGAAGTTTGATCTCTTAAAAGGCCACAAAGACGTGATTTCAGACATATGATGAAAAGCACAAGAATAACACAAATAATACGTAGCTGTTGTTACTGCTTATGTCTCTACCATAAATAATGCTATCCGGCGGAGAAATGTTAACAGAAGCTGCCGCGCTATCTACCGGATGGCGCTATCCATCTTTCGAACAACTGGAGCCAGGTGAAAACACATTAAATGTATACAATATACAGTAGTTACCATTTATTATAAAATAATTCAAATAGTACGCGCGTTCTGATTGGCCATAAAACCATTTTACATGAGAGTATGTAAACACGGTTTTCGTTCCTCGTTCATTAGTTATTTTATAAAAGAAATGTAAAATGGTTTCCGTGTTTACATCAGGCTATGTAAACACGGAAACCATTTTACATTTCTTCATTATTATTGTTGTTATAATTATTTTTTATGTCGTATGATCGAATTTAAAAAGACAATATTGTGTTGGTGTACATACCTCCAACAGGAGTTTGACTCAGAATTAAAAGTTGTTCAAGTGCCGTGGACCGCACCTAAAGAGGAGACAACATAATTGTATGGTATCATTTGTGGCTAAGCGGCAGACGGAAAAGGAATGAATGAGTTGCCAATAATCGGATCCTTGTGTTTGCGCAAAGATTTCTAGGATTGACAGAAGGCAAACATTGCAAGTTCCATTTCTGATAAAACAGCGACTAAAAAATGTTGATCTCTCCCCAAATTTTTTTCCCCTTGCAGCGTCAAAACAACCTTTCGCCATGTATTTCCCTATGACATCCTGCATTACCTTAAAAAACAACGATGTAGAAATGATAACTGTTATTTAACTAAAACGTTTATCTATTAAACAATCAATTTGTTCTTTGGTAGAGAGTTAGTGCCAACACCTAAATGATAAATGTATACCTGAGAATTGATGGAGCCTATGAGAACTTCCACAATGAAGTCATTTACATTTGGGAGATAGTAAAACACTCCTAGAAGAAAAAAGCTTAGCTTGAGTGTTGGTTGTTTAGATTTCTGTCAGCAATACATAGTGTTCGGTAGTGCTGTTTTCTGCCAGAAATATGTCTTACCTATTAATTGCGTTCTAAGTTGCAAACAAAGAACCAGAAGCTGGAGGGCTTCGCCGACAATTACTACATCCTGAGGATACAAAGCAAAAAAAAAAACATTTTCATGTGCGAGACTACATCCACTGCTATTGTAGACAAGTGACAGAAACTGAAAAATCTTCTTCTAGTGGCGGTTTAGTTTTGGTGGTCTGTCACTGTTTTTAAGCGGGAATCAATGGAAAGAAAGCAGCTCACAAAAAGCTCTGAATACAAGGTTATGGTTGATCGCCGAATCAACTGGCCATTTCTACATTAACAATGGAATTTCAAGGCAATTCATAAAGGTTGCGGTATGATAAGTTGGTTAATTCTTGGAAGACAGATACGTGCGAGACGTTAACATTTGATTTTAACACAAACAGATTCCATGTTGCCGCGATGTTCTTACCACATCTTGACGTCTTCTATATTCTTTTACTGTAAAAACACACAACCACGTGGAATTTAATTGTCAAGCAGACAAAGCGTGTTTTGCTTTTAGCTTAAGTGTTGGTTTTTTTTGTTGTTGCTATTTTACAGCACAAGTGTATGTAATAATAAAGATGACGATGAAATTAGGGGCCTAGTTAAGCATTCGTGCTGTTCTGTTTTATCGTTTTATTGTTTTATTTTTTATTTTATTAATTTTAATTTACAACCCATTCTACAAAATCAAGTCAGTCAAGAACGCACCTTGTAAGGAGATAACAGGTACTAGATGGGGCCATAAAAATAGATGGTAATTTAAAAAACTCAAGGTGCACGCAACTAGCAATAAATCACTGACAAACCTTGTTTGTAACCTCAGAGGGGCTCCCGCTGGAAACACTGGATCTGAAGGATTTCACAGACTCAGAATCACTACCCCCTCCTCCCATACTACTTCCTTCATCATCGGAACTCTGACTGGATAACCTCTGCCTACCCCCAGCCAGGTTTATTCTGCCAGCAGCTGCAGCCCATGCCACACGCATGAAACATGCAATTGTTTCTGCAAAATCATCACGACCCATTGTCTGAGATGAAAGAGGACGAAATTATTATTTAACGATATCAAGACATTACAGACTTTTCATTCATTTCACCTCGATTTATCAGCTCACAAAATAAGGAAAAGCACTTTGCACTAAGTAAGATGTGGCCTAATTACTTCTTTCTTGTGAGCGATTGTGGTATTTAAGTTTTCAAAAGTATTTCAAACGTCACACTGATTTTGGTGGAAGTAATTATTTAGGTAAGTAAATAAATTGTGTTAAAGCAGTTTGTTTTGCGCGAGAAATGTATATCGGCCAGTGTGAGTAAATAAGCTACTTATACGTGCATGTCAGGTATCACTGTTAGAAGTCTAAGTTATGCTACTACTATTCATGATATAAGTCATGGTACCCTTGGTAGTTATGCTTAGTAACGTTATTTCTGTAATTTTTTAGTACTCTACAAATAAATAATACAATTAAGAAAAGAACTAAAAGTAAGATGTGGCCTAGGGTAACCGTTAAAATTCCCTTCCTGCACTGCAGTACTAGCTTTTACGTCTGACCCTTTAACGTACCTCAATAGCAACTCTAACAGAAGGATGTACATCATCGATCACGCTACTAGAGCGTGCTCTTTTTGCTTCCACTGCCGAATTGTTTAGACTATCATTTAAATCTGTTTCCATGGTGCCTGTTGCCATGGCAATTGGTGAGGATGCAATAGTTGCATGCTCCCTGTGTGGTGGAGAGGGTGGTGCTGTAAAAGAGTTTTCTGAGGATTGTCCACATAGCAAAAACCTTCAAGACAAAACAATTAGAATGCAATTTCACAATAAGGACTGTAAAAAACATTACATCCCCAGGATGTTAGATTCAAGAGAATGATGAAAATATAACCAATTAACTACCAAAACAATTTCTTTGAAAGGAACCTCCACTCTTAAAGCAAATATTGCTAAAAAAAGCTTTAAATGTATCAAACACGAGATTTTTGGTACTTAGAATTATTTCTCTGACCTTGTAAATTTTTTTCGGCCTTAAAAACCGGCCATTTAACTTCCCGCCATCTTGTTAGGTGCGCAAGGCACTCAAGGTAAATGACGTGTAATGGTAGCGGGGTCTCTGTCCAGTCATTCTCCTGTTAAAAAAGCTATCCGTACCTCCATTAGGTTTGATTCATGGAAGCAATGGTCCTCGAAATGTTCCGAACACAGACGCGAATCTTTTGGAAGATATGTCCTTCCTATAGCAAGACTCCATGCACGTCGTAAACTGTTGTCTTTTCGGAAGCTAGAAAAGAGGAAGCTTGGTATCCTGCTTGGTTTCTGACTGATTACTGCACTCAAAAGCTACGCAATGAGCCGTTTTGCTGGGAAAAACCCCAAATACGAAACAACGGAACAACCATTACACGTCCTCACACCAAAACTGATTGGCCGATTTTGAAGGCCGAAAAAAAATTAACACGGTTAGAGAAATAATTTTAAGAGCCAAATATCTTGTGTTTGATACGTTTACAGCCTTTTCGGAACTATTCGCTTTAAGACTTGGGTTCCCTTTAAACATAATGCCGGAAAGACTAACAACCACATGTAACTATTAACAACAACGCAGACAAAAAGTAAAAACAAGGTAGACAAAAATACGACAAAGTGACCAAAAAGGTAATTTTAAAACAGACCTTGCTAATTGTAGACAAATTGCGTAGCAACCTCTGCGAATCTCAGTATCAACATCTTGAGGAAACATGTCCTTCTGGAGGATATTCACCACAACACTGTTTCATAAAGTCGACAAACAAAAGAAGAAGAAAAAACCACAATTACTTTGGAAGTAACTCATCCATGAACCCTTTCCACACCACTGACATAAATAGACATATTCTCCATACTGTTCTCTATGCAGACAGAGAGTTTTTTTTTTATTTTTAACAATCAAGAATTTCCTAAGTTGGTTGTCGTTTCCATTATTCTTGTGACCCTAATGTTTGATTCAGAGGTGATTTTGTAAGGAGAATTTAGATGCTGGTCATTCTTAGGGTCAAAGGGTTTATCAGCTAGTATACGCTGATATGGATCATGACGTTTAGACTACACAGTGCTGGTCTTATTCAGACAATGACGTCTACTGCACATGCTTCACCTCATGAACAGTTTCTTTGTGTACTTAGGCCAACATAACTATGTGCAACGCCTCAGTTGGATGAATTTTACCCTAGCATCTGTGGTCGGACAAAACCACCAAAAATAAAAAAGAATTTAAAAAGTAAGTGGAAGGCACTCGAACACAACGTTTTTTACTTTCTTCAGTCTCGCTACTCATTATACTTTATCGGATCGGAAGATATTTAGCACACACTAAATTGAATATGAATGAACTCTTATGTAAATCCTTAGTACAATGTAAATATGCTTGGAAAATAATTCTCTCGTCTTCCCACTACGCAATTAATAGTCATCGTATTCGCTTCTAAGGTGACTTTTCAGTCTTTTCAACAACGTGGCTGTTTAGGAGATATCTCATCTATGATAAAGCCACCACAAAACAGTCAAGTTTCAGGAATAAAACAATACCTTAGTCCCCCGGCTGCTAAAAAGTTCTCTTTGAACATCCTTGCATTGGCACCTCCATCTCTGTTTTGTGTCGGCATCAACTTGCTACTTAGGACCTAAAATTTGTCAAAGAGAACACTTAGATACTGCCGTGAGTTCCAATTTGCTTTCCAGCCCTGTCAGTCTGTGACCTCATGTGAGTTGATAACCATTGTAGACTCATTTTCTTTTTCAATACTGTAGCAATACATAATCAAGTACCTCAAGGTTATAGAGTATTCTGAATGGAGACATGCCGGGCATCACACACTTGAACATGTTTTGCAAATTTGTCATCGACAACATTCTGTCATCTGTACCTCCAGGAGAGCAGCTGATGTTATACTGTAAATCAAAGAGTTTTAATACGTAGTTGTATGGTGTATATAACAAACAAAAGATCACACCCTGTTAGCTGTACAAGTAAGTGTTAAACAACCCGAAGGGGAACTGACCTCTCATCACAATCCTTCTGAATGCGAATAATTAATTCAGACGAACTGTTTCTAATGATCTACGTAACAAAATATGTTTCCCCAGACAATCAATATCAAGTGAATTTCTAGTTTGTGGTCATACAATGACAGACCGCAACATCTCTATACAAAAATTAAATTCGATGGCATGATTGAATTAAAAAGAATTGGTTGAAATCGTCGATTTGAATAATCTCTGGTATTTAATCAGGCCAGTACGGGATTTGAACCCATCACCAGCTCCCAGTTGGCTTGTTAGCTCAGTTGGTTGAGCGCTGCACCGGTATTGCAGAGGTCATGGGTTCAAATCCCGTCCAGGGCTAAATTTTTTTCAGGCCCTATTTTCAGTACTGCTCAAGTAGAGTTCGCTACTGCGATGATCGCTTTCAAATTAAATCGAGTTTGCAATGAATTCACTACCTGTTTTCCTATGGAGTCCAAAGCTTCCTGTACATCAGGATCTGTTGGCAACAACATCAATAACCTCTGTACTCGCACAGTAATGCTGCGACAAGAAAAAAAATTACTAAATTTAGCAACTGCTAAGATCTTTCAAACATGTGTGTTTCTGCCATTTTTGTGGCAGTTAAGTACTGCACTTATTTTGAGGCAAGAGTTTACCTTAGTGATAAAGCATGTATGTACTTCACTGACTATTAATAACTGTAATAATTTCGTCAACAGACCTCGTTAAATCAATATTACACAAACATGCCAACCAACCTCGGTTCTTCAAGCTCGGCCAGTTGATACAACTTGTCAAAAGCTTTACATTCAGTGGCCATGATAACACCTGGCATCATCCTCTCCTGAAGGCAAAGTCACATTTCTAAAGTCATATATCTATGGTATCAACGCGGCGTTTTCGATAAACGTCGGTACGAGTGCCACCTAAAAGCACTGTTGCCGCTCTCTGTTGAGCCTGTGAGCAGGCTCTTGTGTTTGGATTTCGCCTTACAAGCCCCTCTCAAGGCATACTTACACCTCTCAAGGCACACATACACCTATTACACCATCGGCAACCACTTATGGACAAACTTATTTAAAAAAAACCCTTCTACACGTCTACCGCTGCATGTCAAAAAGTGGCCATAGGCAGAGGGTCTACACTAAAATGTTTCGTTCATTTAAACATGTATTCAGGTGTACTCTTATTGTCAAACTCACCTGCTCCAAGGCATAGGTTTGCCGATTTGACCCACTTGCACTGGACTAAACACAAAACAAATCAGATCATAGAATCATGTTCATAAGGTGTCCTAAGAACCAAATTTCATTTTTCTGTCACCTTCAAGTAAATGTGATGTATTATTGTTGTTAAGAGCTTCCAAGTATAGCTATAGCACTTTCACAAAACGAAACGATCATAAATGTACCTCATCGATCCGCATGGCCTCTTGACTCTGAAAAATAAGACAGAAGATCCAAATTCAAAAAACTATTTCAAAATAAAAATCAGCAAGACAGTACTGACACAAAGAATGCTGGGAGACCTTTTCCAGCTTCGATTTTGAAAATAATTAAAGCTTAAGGCTTTACATCTATCCAAGATGATTTGGTTTATCAACCGAGTTTCTTAAGTAAATTGACCACCTTTAAGAGTTTCTGACACTGACGTTTCAAGCGTTAGCCCTTCGATAGAGCGAATGTTGAGTATTCTCGTGGTCGTTTCAAAGGAAATACTGAGACAAGAGGTTTAAACCACACTTTGCTGCAATATTCCTTATCTCCTATTGCTGAGTCATTACCAAAAATAAAGTACGACATTGTCAGCAGGGAGTAGGGGTATTAGGAATAAAATCAGTCAGCCAATCCAGAAAAATGAAACCTTAGTGGCAGACAATCGACAATTTTGTTTCAATTCATCCCATGCGCAACAAAATACAACCTTCAGACTCCATAGCACCAATAGAGCCATAAACTGACCTCAGCTTCTTCCTTAGTGGGCACAGTGGTGACACCTGACACAGAAACTTTGGCAAATAGCAGTTGTTCATCTTCAAACTCCAGTTGATACAAAAGCTTCTGATCCTTAGATGGCAAAAGCTGAAATCCAATTAAGACAGTTCGTAGTGCTCATCAGTTACCAGTCTATTGTAAAATAACACATGACTGATAATTCTTCTTCTGTGAGCAAGTCACGCAGAGACTTATTCATGTATACTATACACATTAAATGATAAGGTTTGTAACGCCATCCCTATCGTTTCGTTTGCGTTATGCGTCACATGATGCTAACGATAAGATACGGGACCATTCGAGCTCCGCGTGGAGCAGAACGTTTCAGAACGCAATCAAGCGCATAGCTTCGTTCGAGGCACGAGTTTTCGCACGGAACTCTGACTAACCTTACAGTCTAACGGTTCCATACGGTTCTTGGTTGAGGCAAGAGTTATTTTCGAATCTCTAGTACAATTTTAACACCGATCCTGTACCTTCCTCTAGCATACACGGACCTTAGGGATTGGATTGTGTGGTTTGCTCGACTACAGTTTCCTTGCATATACCCCTTTCTAGCCGAAAACGCGGTCGCTACAGGTTTGCTCACAACAATCCGATCGCATACTCATAAAAGAGCTGTACAGACGTTTATTTTGTTTTATGAGACATAGCTATATAAGCAATTTGGACCTCAAAAACATCTAACTGTTACAATACCATCAAAACAACGTAGAAAAATCAATCCTAAATAGAGAAAAACACACCGCTCGCTACAACAAAAATATCAGACTAACTGCTAAAACGACTCTCCCTGAATAAATCAAGATCCTAAACAACACTTGCAATCCATCCACGTTATTCTCGCAAAATAACTAAAGAGCAATTAAGGACAATTAAGGAAAACACTTGAGTTCCAGGAAATGGATTGAAAAGGCACCTACCAACTTTTCTGAAGTCGATATCTGAATTTGCTCATGACTGGTGTTCAGGCGGTTGGCTATCCTGTGACGAAGGGACTTTAAACTTTCGTTGGAATGGGACTAAAAACAGATAAAAAAATATACATTAAGATAAATAAAACGTAGTATGTAGAAAGGAATCTTTTCAGTAGTTTGATCATTGGGCGATTGGCAATTCTTTTAAAAATTTTCCAGAAACAAACTTTACTGTTTGCCGTAATGATTTTCTGTTCAAGTAACAAACAAGGAAATAAATTCAATATATACTCCTCAACATATGATACGTGTGGATATTTTGCGAGTTGCGTAGTACTTATCCGAACCCACGAGGGGCAAGGAAAATTGAGAGCAATGAGCATAATGACTGATCGTATTTCATTTTTAACCATCGAATGAGGGAGTTGTTCTGCTATTATTTTCTTTCTAGTTTTCGAAATCCATCCTTGGCCCTCATCTGAGCATGGCATCGATCGCATAAGGCGTGGGGGAAAACAGAAACAACAAAACGAAACCAAGTAAATGTTATTGTGGCCTACAAATGCGCGTAAAAGTGAGCCTTATGATACAAAAAAAAAAACCAAGTTTGGAATGTTTGCTGAGGCCATTTTGTTGCACCACTTTCCGTCGGCATTTTTGCTCTGTTCTGCAGTCTAACACTGTAGCATATACTGCGCGCTCCAGTGCCCTACTATGATAAAATGCTATACAATAATGATTCAAATTAAAAAACTTGTCAATAATCCTTCACAATGATGTTTAATTGTTGTGATAACCCTTTCCCAAAAGTCTTACCAGTATCCATCAATGAAACTTTCCTACGGGCCACACCCATAGAAAGCTAAGAACGACAACAAATAGATAAGAACCTGAAGAGTGATCTCTTGTCTGGGTAAATCAGAAGACACATTGATGGTGATAGGATATCCATGAAATGACGCTCCATGAGGTAATAAAGTGCGAGGACCAGCATGGAGATCCTTATGAAAAATGAATGAAAATAACCCTTGGTAACTACTATAAACATCACAACAGGTTAAAATTGTAGGGCTCTAACATCTTATGTTCGTTTTACATTTTGCTTTTTGTTTGTCGGCTCATTTCTTGTTTAATTTTTATTTCAGGGTTTTGTTCTTTCTTCTGTTTTGTTCGTTTCCTTTTTTGTTGTATATTTTTTATTTCACGTGTTTTTGGTTTTTTTGGGGGGAGTTCCTTTTTATAGTAACCCATCCCTCTTAAAAGAAAGTCGAAGTTTATCATGCCAGGAATGTTGATTTCGCGTCACCCAAATTTATAATTTCCGTAGTTCATAATTCAGCAGGCCCTTCTGAGCTTCATAACTACTCTTATTGTCAAATATAATAATCATGGCCGAAAGATCCCCTTGAATTTTTTGATTATCAAGAACCGGTTTCAGATTTACTTAGAGATTTAGAACTAAGTATAGGTTTCCTTTAAATCAATCTTCCTGCAAAAACCATTTTAACTACAATGTAATTACGCACGAGATAAGGAGAGTTATGGGGATGCTTTGAGGTAAAACTTAGGAAACTTAAACGTTCAGCTACAATAAGAGACAAAGACAGAATTTCTCCATATGATGTCAGTACAATATCAAGCAGAAAAGTGATGAGAAGAAAGAAAAATGTCGATAAGGGGAATATCAAATAATCCAATATAAATTCTTAAGACTAACACCATAAAATTATATGGCACACAGTAAGGCAAATTGCCGATGAGATCTTGAGAGTGAAAGGGTGAGATGATACAATTTCAAACGTTAGGATAACATCTATAGGACAACAAACCTCCACAGTAATGATGTACTGTTCCACTAGCACTAAAAGCCTCTCAACACTTAACATGTAGTTAGCCCTGTAAACACAAACACAAACACAACAATCAAATGTACAACAATCGACATGGAAACGTACATGTAGCACTACTGTACATGACTCTGCAACTTAGTCTGTTTTGCTTGTTTGTTTGTTTGTTTGTTGGTTTGGTTTGTTAATTTTTATTAAGGCCACAGGCCTCCAGTTTTAGAGGCAAGGACTGTCAGGCCACTAATGATTCAAGTAAGGTTATACCTTTTAAAGCGCTGAAATTAGTTCTCTCTATCAAAGTCAACAGTTAAGCAAGCAGAAGATAACACTGAAACCTTGATTAAATGGAATACAGTCAAGGCGATTCTTTCGCATTGCATTACACATCCTGTACTGCGCATTAAAATCACGTAATCAGGCGAATAAGCGCACGCGTTCGGAGAACACGATGATGTTTTTTAACCAATGGAAGAGGTAAAGACGTACGATGGGCTTTAGCTCGTGAACGAGCACGGTGACCTATAAGCCTAACAGGCCTTAAAGCCAATTTCCTGCCCATACCTGGCTGATCCTGGACTGATGGGTACATCAGGTGAAACAGGCGCAGAAGCACCAGCAGCAACTGCAACACCTGCTGCTTGGTTGAATGAACTTTGTCCCAGGCCAGACATCATTGCCTACAATTTAGGAACAAGTCAGTGTGATAGTATTAACCAAAGAGAGACTGCACCATTTTGAACAGAGGTGTAGTCAAACATCCTCACAGAAACAATTTGCCAAGTGGTCATGATAGACAACTGTCTGTTTTCGTGGAGGTCACCACAATTATACCTCTTTAAGACTCTGCCAACAGTTTTTGACTAAAAATTAGGACACACAAGCTATCACTTACAAATTATCAACAACGAACCACCACAAACTACTCAACACGACCAAAGAAAGCCAAATGAATAGAGACCAAAAAAGCAGTAATTCTAAGTACGCTGCAGTGGTCAAGATTTTGACCAAGAAAACTGCAGTCGAACAAAACCAACCCACCTCAAGGCGTTTGTAACACTCCAAAATAAATTTCTTGTGAATATTTACAGGATCCTTAAAGGCAAAAAATCAGATACGCATGTACCAAACTTGCACTCTAAAAATGATACTGATAACAGAGTGTAACACTGTTCACCAGGATGCTGTGTCAATAACACATACAAATATACACTTGTGTCATTTATTTAATACAATGTTGATAACAAATCACTATGCAGCAGAGTGACTTATTTTCTAATATGTGTGTACTTATTACGATGTTTCTCTTAACTTTAAAGACACTCAGACAAGTGCTTGTTTTTAAATTTGTTTCCATACGTTCGTGCACAGTTGGACAATTACATTTCACAAAGACATGAAACATTCCTTGAAAGATGCAAGCACACGTACATCACGCAACAGGTATGAGACGCAAACATCTTTATTTTTACGTACAGGTAGAACCTGATCGCATATCAAGTCAAACAAAAACGACACATGATGCAACTCAATATCACAAATTAAAGAAACTATTAACCATTTGTATTACAGTATTTACTTTCCACACTCACCTTCTTCAGCTTTGAAGACAGCCAAGTGTAACTAAGTTCCATAAGTTGTTTAACAGCTAACATGGCTATTTCCTCCGATGGAACCTCAAGAACAATCCTCCACAAGTAGTCAAAACCTACAAGGTCCATTTTCTCCACTGTAAAGATGTTACCAGTCTTCTTGATGCGATTGTCATTGTGGTTAACATTCTCCAGAAATGCTTTGCAGCAAGCAAAGCCTGCAAAAGAAATACGACAGATTATAAAGTTGTAAACCCATTGAAATGTTTGTTTAGATTTGACCCATAAAACCCAAGAAATTAATTTCTCCTTACAACATCAACACAAATTTGAGCAGGAAGGTACTGAGAATTAAGAGGATGGTCAACAAGGGGATTATTATGATTATTCTGATCAAGACAGAATTTCTCCTAACACCATTAATACAGTATCAAGCAGACAAGTGATGAGAATAAAGAAAAATATCAATTAGGGGATTATTGGTTGATCCAATTCCAAATTCTCCAAACTAACATTATCTGAATTGTATTGCAGACAGTAAGGAGAATTACTTAAGTGAGATCTTGGGAGTGAAAGGGTTAACAGCAAATTCTCAAAAAAAAAACCTTATGGTATAGGTAGGGCAGACACTAAGGAGAATTACTAATGAGTACCCAGGGGTGAAAGGCTAAACAACACCTCATGTTATATCATGCCATAACCTGCAATTATATCCCAAGCATCACAGATTATCACTTGACAACATACATGTATGCCACTGAACATTACCATATGGACAAAATTTTTTCAATGTCATATTTTATGTCTGGCATTCTCTCTTCATCCTTCTTTATCTGTAGTGTTTTAGGATGGTCAATGAAAGACCTCCATATGGTTTGGTCAAGCATATTGTGGTGGAATCAAGTACAATAGGCAACCACATGAAGGGGGTAAGTTTCTAAAGAAACTGTGGTGCAACATTGGTGGAGGTGGAGGTGGAGGTGGAGGTGGAGGTGGAGGTGGAGGTGGAGGTGGAGGTGGAGGTGGAGGTCAATAAAGATCATTTGGATATATTAGCAAAGTTGATAATGTAAATTGGCCTTCATAAAGAGTTTCTAAAACTGTTGTTTTGAGTGTTAGCCAGTTGTCAGAGCAAAATATCAAAGGCTAACCCTGAAAATGTCAGCTTTAGAAACTCTTCATAGTGGCAAAATTACATTTATTAACCCAGTTGAGAAAGGCAAATCACCAAAAGTTATCAGTTTGTATTATTTGCTATCTCAGTGTACCTTTCATTGTCAGCTTACTGGGATCCAGCTTAAGAACCTTTCCGGTAAACATCTGAGATTGAGTGTCTGGCTCTAAATCACACTGTCCTTTGAAGAACCAATCAAAGCAAGTCTGCAAAGGTTAAAATGAAACATAATTGAAAAAAATGTCTATCACATTTATTTCTCATAGGAGCAGAACTGAGAAAAATATATGCATCCAAGTTGAGAGATCAAATCTCAGTCTCATCTTAATAATTTGCATCCTTCACATTACTAAGATAAGCTTTAGGTCAGAATGTTTATATAATTATTATTTGCCTTAAGCCTGTGATTCAAGAAAATTTTTTCATTTCCTTTTAAAATTCCACAAGGTTGTTGAATTCGCGAATAAACAAAGTGCAGTCTATCACTTAAATTGCACTATAGACACAAAATGGATACATACGCCATGTAAAGTGCGATATAAAATTCAGTTGTCCTTACCATTATTGTCATCATGATTAATATTTTTAATACTACTTTCATCATGATGATCAGTTAATTAAAGCAGCTTGTAGATCAACCAACCTCACGATCAAATTCACAAGCATCAACATTAGCTACTAGACAATCCCAGATATCTCTAGCTCTGTGCCAGTGGAGGTAGAGTACCCCCTCTTGCAAAACAAATGCAAGAAAACGCAAGTGGATGTTGACAAACTCCTTGTGTGTGTAGCGACCATCAACTAGGGTGTCTTCCTCCAGTCCAGCAGGGGAAGCAGCAGTGACAGCAAGCTGGTGACAGTTCACAAGGCTGGTGACAGTCAGCTTGATTATGTCATGATTTTTATGAAGCTCTGGAAGGATGCCCTGAGGATACAGTATATTTGTGGGATTGTGGCTTAAACTGAGCAATAATATACTATCACAAAAATGAAACTTACCTAATAAGCAAAGAATGGAGTGGTTCCTATTAATTAACAAGTTCTAATATAATGTGCTGTTTTCTTACTTATCCTTTAATTGTAAACTATGTAATACATATTAAGGATTTTAAAGACAGATGCAGTGTTGCAGAGGTCCCAGAATGACAATTAGTTAACAACTGCCTTACAAAAGCACAGTTTTTGAAATATTAAACAAAGGATTATTGATCCAGTTTTCTGACTAATACCTGAATTTTGAGTTACTGCTGATGATTAACATTGATTGAAAGAAGAATATTCAATCCAATGCACAATGTTTTTCCACCTCACAAAATAATTCTTAGGTTTGAGTACTTGGAATAGAGCACAGTCACTCCAAAGTTGGTTGTAATTGTAGACATAAAGCTGAATGAAGCAATCCAAAAAAATGAACTATATCATTTCAAGTTCTTGTTGACCTCTCCCCTTCCCCCCCCCCCCAAAAAAAAAGGTGTTCAAGATTTTATTTTTAAGCCAAGTACCAACCTTGTCATGCTTGTTAAACTGTTGTTTCACCATTCCTCTTGTGATTTTCAAAAGTTGACGGATAGCTGGTACAATCAAAACACCTTTCCTAATGTCCTCCACACACTTGACAGCATAGTTCTTTTTGATCTGTTCCTTCACAGCATAGGAATCGCTGAGGATTTCAATGTGAGATTTAAGGGCCTGATCAACCATATCAGTTGTTAGTGATGGCAGGTGAGATAAGCTCCATAGAAGATCAAGAACCTGAAATAAACACACAAAGGTTGACATACACTTAATAAGCACTCTCCGAAAAGTCACTTAACGTATAATTATACAATCTTAGTCTAAACAATCCTGCCATGTTAGTATGTCATGCTAATAATGACAAGTACCTTAGTGGTAATCTTTCCCACTCTCGCTTCCTTTCCAATTCGTCCAATGAGCACAAGCAGCTTCTCCTTCATGCGATCATTCTCTGATCCCCAACTCTAGGAAAAGATATGCAATAATTGATATTTTACAGACACTGCAATTGTCCTTAAGGTATCGGTAGCCAGATAGGAAAATTGAAATCATACATTGATCTGATACTAAAGCTATACCAGCCATTAATTTCATTTCTAGAGTAAAAAGAGGCACAAGCAAGTACACTGTACTTCTTAAATTTTCATAGCCATAGTCTTGAAAATTACTGATTTGCAAGCTTAACTGCAAGAAAGTAATCCTAAATCTTACTGATTACAACAATCATGCAAAATGTACCTGTTGGATCAGCACAAATAGGTGTTCAAGTTGGTTGGAGTTAAATTGTACAGCTGCTGTGGCTAAGATATTGTGAATGTTGTCCACTTCTGTTGGGTGCTTTCCAACCTTAGTGGAGAAACAAACAACTAACACTTTGAAAATTTCATTTAATATTTAATTATTATCATTAAAAATCACTTTGATTAAATTTTATATGCAAGATAAAAGTTTCATAATCTGTTTATTGATGAGGCATTCTCAAAAACTCTTTATTCAGTGAGTGACTAGTAGTTTCTCTTGTGATTGTTAACCCCTACACTCCTCACAACTTATGGCCTCATTTAGTAATTCTCCTGTATGACTACTGTACAATTCTTATGATGCTAGTTTGGTGAATTTGGTATTGGATCGGCTGACTGATATTTTTCTTTCTTCTCATCACTTGCCTGCTTGATATTGTAAAAAGGAATTTTATCTTTGTTACTCGCATGAGTTAAAGGATTAAGCCTGACTGATAATTTCGGAATGATATCAAGTAAATAGTTGATATCTATCAAAAACTACTCTGGCAAGGTGTATCCACAACAGTAACTGTTTTGAAGTGATAAGTAAAAAATAGTTACTTCTCATCATTCTTTCATTTAAAATGTTTCCTCTGCCAATTAAAGAATATTTTCTATTGACAGTAATTACATCTATTGATTCCTAGAATTCCTATCTGTGGTACACCTGCAGTCATCTACACCACCAATCTGAAACATGACACAGATCTGGAGGAAATTTACCACCAGTATTAAAGTTTTAACCGATGGTTTGGACTGAGTAACTAAGTCAGCAAATAAGAAATGTAACATAGGTAAGCAATATACACTACCTGCATTTTCCATATGGTTGTCAATTCATCCAGTGAAAGTTTTGTTCCGAGAAATTCCACAAGGACTTTAATTCGGTCACAATACTGAGACTGATGAAGATTACCTGTTTGTCATCAAACAGAAAAAGTTGTAAGAAAATAATAATGCATAAAAATTTGGTCCTAAAACAGCTATATGAGGCAGCTAATGTTTTTTTTGTTTACAACATAGCAACTAAAAACATGAGATTCAAGACATTTTGAAGAAGACAGCAAAAGCTGCAAAGTAAGTAGCTGGTAGAAGTTTGATCTTTACTCTAATGTTGTTAATTTCAGAGAAAATAGGCCATGGTTTTTTCTCGACATGGACGGCAAATTTTCCCAGTTGCTTGATCTTATTGAAACCCCAGCCTGTAACAAAAGTACTAATAGTTTATTATTATGTAAAGAATCTCTCTACATCACAAAAATGAACCTGTTCAAAAACTATGTGATGAGAATTTCCAGTCATTGCATCACATAATGTCAAAGAAAATGAGCGATGGTCTTAAACTCTTATTACCTACACTTACTGAAGCATGGCATAGGTCTTACGCCATACATAACAACTGGCTAAAATTTCTTGACAAATTGCTAGAGCAGTTTCTCAACTAAAATGATTCCTTGTTACATGAAACTTTGGAAGATTGCCAAATGTGCTTGATATACAAGTAATGGATGGGAGCTCATTTGGTGCATCTGTAGTCTGTCAATTTTCATTTTCATTCATTGTTTTGGATTGGGGAGTAACAAACAAAAATGACATACTTTCAAATGCAATTGAAAGCACTTTATTTTGCAGTAGCCACTCTGTGATGGCATCTTGAGACAAGTTCACTTTGGTGTTCTTGTTCTTCTCTGAATCTTCAATCAGTTTGCAAACCTAGGAGAAAAAATTCATTTGAATTACATCATTGTACATGTAGATGAGCTATATATCTGATGGAGTTGACGAATTAATTTTAAGTACCAATAAAAATGACTCTGTATTACCATGATTCTATGTACAAACCTCTTTCAAGGAGTTCATCTTTGCATTAAAATGAGGACTTTTGAGCATTTTCAAAGCAACTTCCAACCTCAAGTCATCCACTCCAGCCACCATGCTCTGCCAAAGTCTCATACACAGGAGTTTCAGAGTTGTTAACAAGTCAAAAACATCACCAACCGTCTGTTAAGAAGTCAGAGTGTTAAGAGATTAAGGAACTAAAATTGATTACTGCAAAATGAAAGAAATGGATAAAACTCCAGCCTCATACATGACAATAACTTTCTGAAGGAGAACAGTCCATTAATGGGGTCCTCTACTGAATAAGCTGGCCTTGAATTTCAGAAATTACTGTAAGCCCAACAGGGAACAGTAAAAACAAAAGCAGAAAGATTAACAATTTTACCCTTTTGAGTGACATCTAATTTCTCCTTACAGTATCACGCTTGAGTCACATTTTAAAGTAATGAGAATAAAGGAAATGATCACCAACTAAAGTGGCTCTTGCTTTTAATTCAAATTCTCCCTTTCAGCACCTTATGAAATATAGGGGAGAATAGTATAAAGAACAATTATACAGGGTTAAAAAAAGCAACAACTTCTCAGCTTCAGGTAATTTTTAAGTTTACCTTTTGTTTCATATCTTCATTAGTAAGTTCTTGAATGTAAGCCAAGGTCTTTTCAAAAACATCACTGAAGACTTTCTACGATGAAAAGCAACAGAGAAAAATATTCAAAGAAATGAAATTCCTAGCTACAGTTGAAGTAACTCGTGCCCAATGGGGGTGTAAGGAAAGCATCTTTACAGTCAAGCTGACTCACTGTGAAATCTTACCGGTAACACTTTGGCATTCAAATAACTGGCGCATATCCCCAATGGTTTCAAAAGTGCAGCCAGCATCTAAAATCAGAAATGAAATGAGTTTGTAAAAGACTATAATAATCATAACCATAACCACTCACCCACAAGATGAAAAACTCCAGAATCTTCAAAATTCTTGATTAAAAAATCTTTGAATTCCTGTCTTTTTTACTGTACAAGTGTATGTTATTAAAATAATGAGTAATGCTCTTACTGGAGCATCCACTTTCTCAGCTGTCTCAATCTGCTTTTTGATTTCCTCAAAACCACCGAGCTCTGCAAACTGAAAAAGAAAGTTCATGCTTGCCAGTCTTCCTAGTTTGTTACCCTGTCCTATTTTTCACTCAACACACTTGTGTTATTACTCAACACAATTGATTATAATATGAGCAAGGACTATGATGTATGACCATCCACCCTCTTATGTGCTGTTAACCCTTTCACTCCCATGAGTGACCAAGACAGAATTTCTCCTCACAATATCAATACAATGTCAACCAGATAAGTGGTGATAATAAAGAAAAAAAATTTGAGGATAACTTGTTAAGAATTGTATGGTTGACAGTAAGGAGAATTACAAATTTGATCAGGGAGCTAAAGGGTTAGAATCTTAAGGCGTCAGTAATTCAAGGCTCCTTGAGAGTGAAAAAAGTAAAAACAATAGTCTGGATACATGAATTTACAGTAACAAGTCAGACTACTGTACATCTAATACTATACACATTAACTGTCCAGAATCTATACACAAAAATTAAAAGCAAGTGATAGACAAGCTTACAAATGACATCCATAATGAAAAATGAAAACCCATGAGTACTCACATGTTACACCTAACTGTAATAAATTGAAGTTAATGACAAACATTAGATCAAAAGTATTGCCTCTATAATATTATTTACTCCCTAATTTCATTTTTTTTATATGTACAAAATTACACCTGAATAAAGTGTGCAATTTCCATGAAATATAGCAGGTGTGCCTACAGATGTCCTGGAATATGTAAGAAGTACTTAAGTCAGAAGTCATAAACTTGTAAGAGATACAGTCTTAATGTTACCTTGTTTATCAAGTTTACCAGCCACCCATAAGGCTCCTATGGTAGAAAAAGAAAAAGCAACATGATGTATTTATCCACATTGTAAACTTTATGTATACTACACTTAAAAAAGCATGTTTGTAGAAAAAACATTAAATGTTTCAATAGTATTTTACTAGCAATAACTTAATTTTGTATTCCCTAATTCATCCAACAAATTCTATTGTAAATCATAACTCTTAAAAAGATTTAAATTAACCAAAAAATGAAAAAATTAACCAACAACATTGGTTGTAAGGATTTTAAAGTGTTGCAAATTTTTTATAATAAGCAATAGCCGCCATAGAAAAGAGAACATAGATTTCAGTCAGCATTTCTTTTTTTCAAATTTTCCAACAGAATTTGTCCAAGATTATTGTTTGAAAAAAACTAAAGCTGAATTGGATTTTACCCTACTGGATAAACAAAACATGTATTTTACCTTGTATGAAGCATGAGTGTAATAGGCTGAAGTTGGTGGACACACTGCGTAACAATCATCTGGTCCAAAAACTCCTTCATAATACTTCTTTTCCCATGGTTTGGTTCTGTTTTTGAACTGGAACTCTGTTTCTGGATTAAATGCCTAAAAAAAAAATGACCAATATAACTTCAGGAGTGCCTATGGTTAAAATAACTTGAAACACTTAGTTGAGGTTGTAACATGATTATTTGTGCAATTTGGTGTTAAGAAGCTGAGGTTAATTTTTCAAAGATGATAAAATTGCTCAAGTCTGCAGGGCAATTGCAAATTGTACTCTTTGAAACATTCACAGGTTTTTATTTAAACTAAAATAGAAATCATTATTAATATTACTTATTAATAACTTACATGGAAATAGCATCACAAAAGGTCAAGACAGATGAAATTTTGACAGCATGTGTGCTTATTTGTAATTTGCTCTTGCATTACAACCTTGTACTCAGGTTCCATGAAAAAACATGTTCATTCTTAGTCAATCAGGAGTGTTAAATTTCTTTAGGAATGTTATTATCATAAAAACATAAACAATTGAGTGCAATCAAATTACACATGCCAACAACTTGTAACAAAATCAGTGACATCCCCTATTGCAGAGCTAAGTGTGCTTCGAATTGTTTGACGTGTACATGTACCTGTGTCAATAATTCAAGTAAACCAAATGGGACTGGCTTGTACTTAAGTCTGGAAGCTACTAAATTCAAGAGTAGATGGAGCATGTCGTAGATTCCCTCGTGAATTTCTTGACCCCATCTATGGACTGCTTGTGTGGTAAGTAGCTGTAGAAAAGGAGAGAACAGTGAATGGTTTAAACCCAAGAGTAACAGTTGATCTTGCTGGCTAACTATTAAGTTGAGAGTCAATGTTAGCACTCCAAGTTGCGACTGTTTTGGTCATTATAGTGACTGAAAAATATATTTGGCAACTGAAATTATGGCAAAAGTGGCCAATTGGCAACCAATAGATTTGAAAAAAAAAAACTCAGAAAAGAAAAATGTTAAAAATTTATCAATCTCTGGTCAAGTTACCGTAAAAACAAATGCAAACAAACCATTGGTAACTCCCAAATATGCATGAGCAGGGATCAAGTTGTACTATGTGCAGCATTCAACTCAAACCTTCAACTTTGCATAGGGAAGTATGGTAACAAAATATCAAATGATTCAAGAAGTTATTTACATTATGGGACGTTTTAATACCAATATTTCTGCTCACTTCAAATGAGAGATGTTAATTGGCTGAGCAATAGACCAAAATCGTATTAAACTTGATTTGCGTCTCAGTCTCAGCAACTTTATAGCAAATTGTCTCTGCTTTCAGATATCATAGATTCCTCATTCTCTCTCTCTCTCTCTTGACTGTCATTTCAATCTTTTAATTGGCAAGGGAGTAAATCCAGCAAATTAGCAAATGAAAGCATAGCAATCCCATTGTCCTGATCACTACCTATGTCACGTACTTGAACATGAAATTTCATTCCATTGTTATGAGGATGTTTTTCTTTCCTTTTGTTTATGAGGAAGGGGAGTGCAACCAAAAATTTTTTCATGGCAACCATTTTCCATTTGAATGAGGTCCCAAAAGGCCACTTTTAATAAAAATTGGGCTTGGAGCCATGAATGTAGTTGTGAAAAAGACTGTTCAGTTGTAGTAAGTGACATTTGGACCATCTGCCAATTTGGACAGAAGTCATGATTAGAGTCACTTGATTCAGATATGTCTTCATATTAAAGTTGTCACAACATCAGTCAATACACAGACAACAGTCTTTTTCAAGATTCCTCTCAGCTCAATGATCACGCCACACAATTAAATAACTACAGTTGTCACAACGCAGTAAAGTAAATATACTGTGGTAGTCATCAAATACATTGTTTACCACATGAATAATGCAGACTTTAAGCCTTACATGTAAAGTAGGTCATGCCATGTTCTAAAAATGAACTGATTAAAAACTAACCACATCAATGACTCATAGATTGATGTGTGAACAATTTATTGAATGCATCAAGTAAACGAATGATCCTGATACATTGTAGATGAGCTGCAATTATAGCAATTGGAGAAAAGAAGCTGGAAAAACTTAAGTCTTCAATGGGATTATATGGGTACAAATGTGTAAATGTGACCATACCTTTTTAAAACATTCAGGTAGTGCTCTGTCCATAAATCTCTTGCAATTTTCATCAGCTTCAGCGAGACCTAAAGAAGAGACAGAATCTTTATTGACAACCGTAAAGCTGATTTTACCATGGGGAAGATGCCTGCTCTAACTTAAGAGTCTATGATCACAAACTGTATCTGAATCAAGTTCATTTATAATAGCAAACATTCTACAAAGATTAAAGATGCTACATCAGTTGACAGTACTTCTCACTACTTAGATGTTTTCAGGTCTCTACTAAGTTATCAAAGGGAAAAAAAACAAAGATTTGAAACTAAGCAACATACATGTACAATGTTCCAAGAAGATGGAGAAAGTAAGAAGTTTATTGTTGCTCCACGTAATGATTTTTAATTATATGAAACACCTTAGAGTGACTGACACACATCAGAAGTAAAATGAGGGAAGAAATGAAGAAGTCATGAAGTGGCAAGGTTATGTACAGAATACTCTACAGGATGCGAATGGATAGGTCATGAACATGGACAGGACATGAAAAATAGGAACTGATAACACTAAAATGATCTACCACATCCTGCTTTTAATTTCTAATACACTCATGCACTAACAAGATAACACCAATGCCCTCAGTAACTTTAATTTAGAAGATAAATAAGATATGGATGTTTCCACTGGTAAGCCACAATCCAAATGTTTTCCAAAGTTTTGGGGAAAAAAAAGCCAATGCACACTATGGCATTTTTCAATAGATATCCTTTTCCAGATTGCACTACTAGCGATGGACTTTTTATTTTTTAGCCTCTCATACCACATGCAAAATCAGAGCAAGATTTCAGTTTCAAACACAATATTTGAAAATCTTTCCAAAAGATGATGGAATCCCTCCAGACCTCTTTCTGAAAGGATGTGATGTGATAAGAAGGAAGCACTCAAGATTTTTCCAGTCTTACAGAGACAGGATAGAAACAAATATTGGTTTAATAAGTTTTGTTTTCAACGAGAGGATATCGAAATAATTTTCAAAATACACTCGAAACTTGAGTACAGTTCAAAAGGGAAGAGGAAGTGATGCTTTCCGTACACAATCATGTATAATTCAGTGAGTAATTGAGCCTGGTTTGTAAAATTCAAGAAAAAATAAATACTGACGAAAGGAAAAAGATCCAAAGACCCAGACTCAAGTTATACATCATGGTCCTGACCACTGGTTAGAAATGGTTGCAACTTTCGTTGCACTCACCATCCTGAGCAAATCTTGCAGCACTCTGTAAACATTTTCCCAAAGACTCATCTCTCTTGTAAGGAATTGACCAGTTGTCCACAAAAACCCTGTCCTCCAGTTCATACAGGTTAGTAGTGGGAAATTCCAGTGGTATCTCCATACTTTCAGTTTCATCTCGACTGTGGCTAGCTCCATTTTGGGACAGACCCGCAGGATTCATGGCTTCGTCGTACGACGGAGGTGGCTCTCCCGTTGGAGGCTCAAAAACGTCTCCATCTTCACCTTCTCTAGGATCCAGTAAAGGAGGAATCATGTCTCCGTCATCCGAGCCGTGTTGCGTCTCTGTGTCTTTCACTTCCGTGTCTTCGTAATCAAAACTTGTACTTGTTTCTTCTCCTGTAAGAAAAGCCACTGCATCATTCAAATCATTCTTTGCCAAACTTAGCGCTTTGCGGATCTGTGCGCTGTCGACAAACCCCATGTTTAGCAGGGTGTCGACGTAAGCTTCGTTAGGCTCCACCATTCTGACAATAATGCCAGAGGTTAGAAATTAATGATTCGTAACTGCTGATCTCTTCAATCAGGCTATAGACTCTGTCGCCATGTTGAATTTTAGGGCTGTCCCGGATGGGTTATAAGCCGGGAAAACTGGTAACTACCTCAGGAACCTTGCTCCCAGCTTACAACCGTGTGTCAACACAAAATGGCGGAACTTAGAAAGCGGGGAGCCACCGGTTCTCCCCTCGAGGCAGATTTCAAGTTAGCCCACGATTCGCCCTCAGTGATTGCACATCCGAAGGGGAGAATTTCAGCAGGCTGGACGTTCTTTTTAATTCTTATTTTGTACTTGTTCTCCTTGTACATTAGCTTCAAAGCTTCCAGATCTGTCCCCGCGCCCAAAACATCAATGGGGAGTTCCGTTAGCGAATTTGTGGAAGAAAAAGCTCGCCAACATTTAGATGCAATTACATCCTTGGGACCGCGGCCTGCTGGAAGCTATGCAAACGAAATTCAAGCTGTAAATTATATCGTTGGAGCTTTACAGACAATAAAGGACACTGCACGCGAAGATGTGATCATCGAAGTTGACATTCAGAGACCATCGGGTAGTTTCAATTTAGCCTTCTTTGATGGATTTACAAGCGTCTATCGCAATGTGACCAACATCGTGGTCAGAATAACACCGAAAGAAAGCTATCCGCCCAAAAACACTGTCCTCGTCAATGGGCATTTTGATAGTGTGCCGGGCAGTCCTGGCGCTAGTGACGATGCGGTGAGCTGTGCTGTGATGCTGGAAATGATCCGATGTCTCGCGCATACGCGCAGCTTCCGTTTTACACACGGTGTTGTCTTTAATTTTAATGGAGCTGAGGAGAATGTCTTACAAGCAAGCCACGGCTTTATTACGCAGCATAGATGGGCAGAAACTATCAAGGCGTTTGTGAATCTGGAGGCAGCTGGTGCAGGTGGGTGGCAGGGTAACGTGGCCTTACATGTTACAGAGCTGTAAAACGTTTGCGTGCATCACGGACTCTCACGGGCTTATGTGTGAAGTCATATCAACAGTACAATAAAGTGGCAAAATTTGGAAGAATGGAGAAATGACGCAACTATTTGCCTTGGTTTAGAGGCAAGTAGAAGAGTTAGGCTTAAAACTTTTTCCACTGACTGTCCTTTGATAAGGACATAACTTATTTTAAACTGCCATGTTAGCAGGATATGTTACAGTTGAATGAATGAATGAATGAGTATTTATATACCGCACATATCACATACTGTCTCAAGGCGGTTTACAATTCTAATTGAGTGAGATCGAACGTCAGCTTGTTGTTGTTGTAATATGTATTGAACAATCTGGATGAACTGTGTTCAAATGAACACTTAAAATCTATGACAGATTTCTACAATTCAGGAATGTTTGGAAGAGATATTTGAGCAATCTGTGGCTATAAAAATGAAAACAAGTGTGAGCAGTGCATAAGCCATGCAAGGACATGAGGCAAAAGCAAGAAAAAAAGGGGAAGCTAGGAAAGGGTAAAGCAAGGCATGGTGTGCCACTGTGCCTAGAGAATCCAGAAAATTCACTTAAATTATTTCACAATGGTCCATAATACAGGTTAGCCCCAGCATTTCATTAGACTTTCCTGACAATTTTCTTTTACTTACTTATACTCCTGTAATTATGTGATTATTTTGGTTGATTTTAGTTGATTTATCTTTTCAATCCAGGTGGAAGGGAAGTGTTATTTCAGGCAGGTCCTGAACATCCTTGGCTGATCAAGACATATTCAGAGGTAGCCCCACACCCCTGTGCACAAGCTCTTGGCCAAGATGTCTTTCAGAGTGGAATCATACCTAGTGACACTGATTTTAGGATTTACAGGGACTTTGGCCAAGTACCAGGTATCTGAATTATGGACTGACACCTAGAGACTGATTGAATGACTGACTTAGTGAATAAATGACTTATTGACTGATTGTTTGAATGAATGAGTGAATAAACAACTTGATGGCTGGCTTACTGAACAACTTACTGACAGATTGACTGACTGATTGAATGACTGACTGACTGATTGTATGATTGATTGCCTTACTGACTGACCGACTGAATGAATGAATGAAATGCTCTTTAACTGACTGAATGACTGGTTAGTATTTGATCAATTCATTATTCACTGATTACCTCATTGACTGATTGATTGTAATCTTAGTGAAAATCTCTTTTGCATTGAACCAATCTGGTTAGCATACTAATAATTTTTTGATGTGTAGGAATGGACCTTGCCTATATTGCCAATGGTTATGTTTATCACACAAATTACGATACACCAGCTGCTGTTACTCCAGGCTCTATCCAGCGTGCTGGTGATAACATACTGGCTTTGGTCAAGAGCATAGTTAATTCACCATTTCTGGCTGACCCTGGAGAGTATCGTCATGGTTCCATGGTGTTTTTTGACTTCCTAGGAATTTTTGTGATACATTACCCTGAAAGAATTGGTTTGGTGATAAATCTGACATCAGCTTTTGTGGCAGTTCTTTGTCTTATGAAAAAATTCCTTCATTTTCCAGCAAAGAGAACCATCTTTGAAGAGGGTAAGGCATAATCTACAAGTAGATATCTATTATTAACATTCTAGATTTTCTAAATTATGTTCAATGAGCTATGAAAGCATAGGCCTTAGAGCTGACCTGAGTACATCTTCTTTTCCATATGTGAATTAATCAAAAATTTGTAGTCTTAAAAAAAAAATAAAAGCTACACAAAATAAACAAGGTAACAATGGGTGTTTTTTTTATCAACTCTTTTAGAGCGTTTCATAAATATGATTAGATCATTTTTGGGACTGGTAAGCTTTTATATTCTGTTCATTGTTTCCATACATCTTGATAAAATTGGCAACATTTCAATTTTCTGTTAAGCCAGTTTCCTACTGTGATAGGGAAAATGGCATAGATAAGGGGTGTCATACAATTTTTACAAGATTGTGGATCTTAAAGTACACTACAACTGAAAGCTGTCCTTAACACTCTTTTTAACTGTTGTTTTTCATCAGGCAAAGCATTAAGA